>NW_004524864.1:746381-750154 GCF_000260255.1 Octodon degus
CATTCTCTTAATGAATAGAATGATTTGTTCTAATGGTGTTTGTAAATAGGATCTCAAGTCTGCATCTTGTACAGTAATTAACCACTAAGAAGAATGTATGCAGTGTGTTAATTATTGAAACTGTCCTAACGATTTGATTTGAAACTGTCTCATTGCTATTTGTTTATCAATAAAATTATGAAAAAAAAAAAGAGAAGAGAGCCTGAGAAATGACAGGGAAGCTACAGGTTACAACAGATTTGTGAACTCAGCCAAGCACAGTGGTGGCAGGGCCTACCTGCTATAAAGAAGACATGTTTTAGATAGTACTCATGCATATGGGCAAAAAACTCGAGGACTGTATTTGTGGCTAATTGTGTAACAGATTATTTTGAGTTTCTGTTCTGTGGAAAGTTTAAAGCATTCCAACAAGGGGTTTTAATGTAGACCTTTTTTTTTAATACCCATGCTATTTATTGCTAAATATAATAGTCTGATCATGATGCTGAATAAATTTGTCTTTAAAAAAAAATAAAAGAAGAAATAGGCTTCAAAAGAACTTGCCACGGGCTGGAGAGATGGCTCAGTGGTCTAAAGCACCTACTTGGAACAAACTTGGCAAAGTACAGGGACCGCGGTTCGATCCCCCAGCACCACATGCCAGCCAGCTGCGCCCCCTGGTGGGCTGAGCTGGCCACACACACACACACACACACACACACACACACACACTAAATAAATGTTAAATAAATAAATAAACAACAACAACAACAACAACAAAAAACAAAAGAACTTGCCAGCCAAGGAGATAGCTCAGTGGAATAAGTGCTTGCCTGGCAAGCACAAGGTTGTGAGTTCAATCTCTGGTACCAAAAAAAAAAAAAAAAAATAACAACAACAACAAAAAAATCAAAATTACTTGCCAAAGAGATTTGTGTCAAAGTAGAGCCACTTATAGTTGAAGAATGCAAAAGAAGAACCTTCTGGTGGTGAAGAAGATGAAGATGAAAACATTGGGGTGGTAGATCCGACAAGTAAGTGTATGGAAAGTTGAAAGTGAAGTCTGACAAGGATGATGCCATTGGTGTTCATACCATGTAAGAGGACGGATATGAGCTAGCTAACAGTGTGATGCTGCAAGTCATTCTCCATTATCAGCCACAAATACAGCATGTATGTGCAGAAGCTAAACTGGCTTCACATCGTGTTATACTCTACTAAAAATCTATTGCTGACATTCATCTACTTGCATTATTTCATTCATTGATGAAGCCATCTGTGCTGAACTTTCCTTTGTGGGAATTTTTATATTTTTAACTTCATCCATTTACTCTGTGTATACTTATTCAGATTTTATATATTACCATAAGTCAGTTTTGATAGTTTGTGTCTTTATAGAAATCCATCCAGCTCAGTGCAGATGGCTTCATTAATGAATCCTATCAATGCTTAAGCATGGATATCAAAGTTTCACAGACTTTTCTGAAAAACAAAATGGGGTACACTTTCAAATTCAGTCTATGAAGACATATTATGTTGATATCAAAGCCAGATAAAGGCATGACAAGGTAAACTACAGACTAACATTTTCTCTAAATATAAATGCAAAAATCATCAACAAATACTAATCCTCAACAAATTGAAGGCAGCTTTACATATAAATTATGTGTGTGTATTTTTCCATAGTGAACAAATGGAATTTTGAATAGCAGAATATGCCTTGGTTGTTTCTGCAACTTCTATTTAATTCCATTGATCTATGTGTCTGATTTTTGTTGATGTTATTTTGTTTTGTTGTCATTACCATGCTGGTTTTATTACTATAGCTTTGTAGTATAACTTAAAATCTGTGATAGTGACAGTGATTCCTCTTACTTTGTTCCTTTTTTTTTTTTTTTTTTTTTCTTCGTAACTGGGGATTGAACTCAGACCTTTGCACTTGCCTGGGAAGCGGAAACGCTTATTCTACTGAGCCATCTCCCTGGCCCCTACTTTGTTCTTTTTTCCCAAAATTACATTTGCTGTTCTAGGTCTCTTCTGGTTCCACATGAATTTTAGGTTGTTTTCAGTTGTTCTTTGAAAAATATTATTAGTATTTTGATTGGGATTATACTGTACTTCATTATTGGAAGTATGAGCACTTTGAGAATATTAGTTCTGCCTCTGCAGCAACAGGGGGTATCTTTCCATTTTCTGATGTCCTCCTTGATCTCTTCTTTCAGATTTGTCTAGTGTTCAGTGTAGAGGCCTTTTACATCCTTAGTTTTTTTTTTTTAATTCCTAAGTATTTAAGTTTTTTGGTATGCGCTGTAAATGGTTTTGTCTTGCTAATTTATTTCTTGATGAGTTCATTGTTGATGTATGGAAATGCTATCAACTTTTGTCTTGATTTTATATCCTGTTATATTACTGAATTTGGTTATTAATTCTAAGCATTTTTGGTAGAATTTTTTGTGCATTCTATGTAAAGGATTATGTCACCTGAAAATAATGATATAATTTGACTTGTTCTTATATGGATCTTTTTTATTTTTTTCTCTTGAAATCAAGAGAAAATCATCTCTTTTTACATCATTAGTGGGTGTTGGAATTTTTAAATGCCTTTTCTTGTGTCCATTGAGATTATCATGTGACTTTTATCCTTGCTCCTGTTTATGTGATGTGTTACATTTATATTTATTTATTTATTTATTTATTTATTTATTTATTTATTTATTTTTTGTGGAACCGGGGATTGAACTCAGGCCTTTGTGCTTGCCAGGCAAGCACTTATTCTACTGAGCCATCTCCCCGGCCCCACATTTATTGATTTATATATCTTGAACTGTCTCTGAATCCTTGGGATGAATCTTACTTGGTCAGGATATATGACCTTTTCAATAACTTATTGTTTCCTGTTTGTGTCTTTTTTGGAGGTTGGTATACCAGAAATTGAGCTCTTGCCAGACAGGTGCTATGCTGTGGAGCTGTCTTCCCAACCTGTTTGTCAGTGTCTTATTGATGATTTTTGTGTCCATGTTCATAAAGGAGATTTGCCAATACTGGTTTTGTTTATTTGTTTGTTTGATATTTTGTTTTTGGTTGGGTCCTTTTCTGGATTTGTTTATTTATTTATTTATTTATTTATTTATGCATTTAGTGCAGGGTCTACAGGTTCTAGAGGGTCTCACTACATAGATTGAGGTGATTCTCCTGTTTTCAGCTTCCCAAACTCTGGGATTACAGGTGCTTGCCACCATGCCCAGTCTCAATCTGCATCTCAGTGCACCCTGGGGGTGGGACCAGCACAGCAGGCCAGAAATCAAACCCTCAGCCCCTGCATCTGCCTAAGCAGGTGCTTTAATCTGCTGAGCTATCTGACCAGCCCCTTTTCTTGTTTTAGAATTGGGGTAATGCTGGTTTTCAGGAATGACTTTGAAAATATTTCTTCCCTTTCAATTTCATTAAGGAGTTTGAGAAATATTTGCATTAAATCTTTAAGTTCTTATAAAATTTAGCAGTGAATCCACTGCAGCCAAGGATTTTTTTAAAAATTTATTACTGTTTATTTCATTCTCTATTTTTGAATTATTAGGGGTTTTATATCTCCTTGATTCAGTTTTTAATAATTCATACACATCTAGGAATCTGTTTCTTTCTCCTGAACTCTCCAACTCAGTAGAGTACAGATCCTGAAAGTGGTAGTTAATATTTCGAGTATCTGTGATGATTTTCTGATTTTGTTGTTTTCCTTTCTAATTGCATTGACTTGGGTCTTTCCTTTTTTTCATTTTTTAAGAAAAACGTTGTCTAAT
>NW_004524864.1:761846-770204 GCF_000260255.1 Octodon degus
CAGGACTGAACAAAAAAAAAGGGGATACAAAGGAAAGATTGTTTTTGTATTTATATATACAAAATAGTTAGGATAAATTTACAGCTACTTTCACTTAATTCAATGAGAAGAAACAGGTGTACTAATAGTGTTTGGACAGGATATCCTGTCTGCTTCTTGTACTATGGATAACCACTAAGAAGATAACAATGTACAATGTATGATTATCAAAACTATCCCATTAATCAGTTTTGAAACTGTCTCATTCTTATTTATTTCTCAATAAATTTGAAAAGAACAAAAACACAGCAACCTGAGCCTGACTGCTTTGTCTAAGCAGTCTCTTAAACAAATGAGCTAATGGGTAGGCCTCTGATGTTCTGTGATGTTTTGTTTTGAGACAGGGTCTCACTACAACATCCAAGCTGGGCTGGAATTTATGATCCTTCTGTCTCAGCCTCCCAGACTTTGGGAATTACAGGTGTGCACCAGCACAGCAAGTCCACCAGGATTTCTTCTTGGAATCGCTCACTCGTATTTCTTTGCTGATTTTATTAGACAGTAGTCTCTTTATCTATAGAAAATTTTATTACTTTCCTCCTTTTCAAGATTATATTGGTTTTAAATTTTTATTAAAAATTAATAAAATTTTTATAATTATGCTAAGAAACCAGAATATCTTTAAATCATAAAAATCTTATTGTCTTATTTTTAGAAAATGTAATCCTATGACAATGGCCTATATAAATATATCACAGCAATATATTTTTAGCAACATTTATTGAGGTGTCGCCCATAAGGTTATAGAAATCATTGGGGCCTCCCATTAATGAGTAAGGACTGGATAATGATTTCTGGACAGATGGCTCCTTATTTATCAGTTTGGAGTCTTACCAACAGTTTTTCCCAGCCTAAGGGATTTGTTTAATTTGTTTAATTGTCTTAACAATTTTTGATGACTTATGAGAATGAGACTACAACACTTAAGAAATAATTTTTGACCAATGGGAGACTCTCAAGTCATACTATAGGGTTGGAGAGATGGCTCAGTAGAATAAGCGCTTCCCTGGCAAGCGCAAGGGCTTGAGTTAAATCCCTGGTACTGGGAAAAAAAATACCCCAGATGAAGTTATACTGTATAAACAATAATATGCATTACATTTTTTTACATTACATTTTTTTCAAAAACACTTAAATTTTATTGAAAAATGATAAAATACAGAAACACCAGATTAACATTTTAAAGTAAAATTGACAGCATCTTCCAGAACTTTCCTAGCACTGCATCCATTCTTTTCACTATTACAAAAAAAGTTTCAAATTCAAAATAATAAATGGACCTGCTGATAAACATTTTTCTCATAGTTCCAAGTCCTATCCTAATTACTTTTCTAAATTTTACATCTGTACCTTTTCAAGGATGGATAGCATTTTTTAAAAAGTCTAATATTTTTAAGAGCTGGACTTACTTTCTTCATATTAATTAGAAACAAAAAAAATCACACACACCCTACTCAAACTCAGAGAAAATATAAATTTGTTCATTAAAGCTCAACAGCATAGGCAATTTTTTCTCTTCACACATTAAGCCAATGTTTGATCCATGCTGCAAAAACTGTACAAAATGAAAAGACCTGTTAATTCCACGGGGAAACCTTAAGGCAAAAACAAAAGCCTTATGATTTAAAAAAAAAAGACTGGGACTATAGAGATGGCTCAGATAAATAAGCACCACAGGGATGATGAAAAATTTTATATAAACATATGCAAGAAGATGAAGTCCAAAAATGAGCATTAAACATTCACTTTCCTGTAGAAATAATGATCTTATCAGGTAACCCCTGAAACAAGTGGGGAATTTTAGATTGTAATAAACAGACTCCTAATTCTGTCCTTCATCCACTGTATCACAGTCATGTCTTAGGACTCTTTTCCTTTTTATAGTATAGACCTCTGATGAGAGGCCAACAATTTCTACAGAAGATAGAAGATAAGCTTACTGTGCTATGGGTCTTTCTTTGGAAAGCTGCCATCTCCCTTTCCTCCACAACACTGGGACTAAATTTAAACTCTAGGCAGTCCCTTCATGTTTTTGAGCTGTACTAAAACTTTTTAGCACGAAGACTTCTTTAAGGCTACAAACTTTACAAGCTAGTCCCATTAAACAACGACCTCAAGGCAGTTTTTTCAAATGGCATGAATCAAACACCTGCACATTTCAACAGAATACGGTTTACATTCATCTCTAAATCTGAGATTAAGAAACTATTAGCTGGTTTCCAACTGGATTCAATACTGGTTTGAAGTTTGAATAATTTTACTGTGTAGACATTAAATATTTTGTTTAAATATTAAACATTAAATCATTTCCTGACTATCCAGACAGAAATGGAAAAAGCAGAAACAATAGGCAAAGAGAAGAAACAGTCCAATTTAACAGACTTGTGACTTCTACAACATCTGTAACAAGGGGAGGGATTTCAACATGGGTTTCCAAATTGCCTGGAAGCTAGCTTCCCAAATATTCACCTCTACTTGGCATAAACCATTTTATTTTCCTACAAAAGGTATCTGACTCCTACAAAGGAAGAAACCCAGAAAAAACTGGGGGGAGGGTCTCCTGTTATATGATAAAAGGGCCAATATTATAGTATTACACTCATTTAATAATATACTGGATGCTCTTCAGTGAAAAGAATTGTTACTCCACCTTGTATTATGTACTATGAGTCCTTGACACATAGAAGATCTCTTCCTGAGAAATTAGAAAATTTTAATCCCAGTTATTTCCAAGACACCTTGAGCCTGGTCTAGGTACTAAAAAGACAGTCGTTCTACCAACAAGTTTTGGGCTTACTGCAAAATAGTGTAAGCACCAAATTGGCTATTCCAGTAATCTCAGTGTCACTTGTCTTAACATTCTCAGTTAATGTTTTCAAAAGTAACATTTAAAAACAATTTGCAAACACAGGTACAATCTTTCCTTTTTTAAGCTACAGATATTATAAATGTTGGTTTTGCTTACACATCACTCACTCTCTTAGGATTAAAGGATGCTTCTCCACAGGCAATTTTTGATGGGTTACCTCACAATCCTTATACTAGTGCTCAAAGTTAATTAAGCTATAAACATTACTGAAAAACCAGGCTTTTCAGTTATGGTAGTGACACCAACAAGCAACAGTAGCACAAGGCAAAAAAGCCTTGAAGAAAAAAACCTTTGTATTTGTGTTGCATTTCTGAGGACAGCCACAATGCTATTGGCTATTTTATCAGTACAGTTATTTTGAACTGACAAATAATACACAAGTTTCATGGCCTCAGTTAAATTTCTTAGAAAGAGGCTTGAGCTACTGCTTTCTTTCCTTCCCAATGATATACAGTCACCAATATAAACAGTTCTGTCTTAGGCTGTGACTCACAGGGTACACTGGTAGTTAAAAGCATCCTTCTCTCTTAATCATCTTTTTCATCTGAACAGTGTTCTCCAAATTTATGAACAGCTTAAACACCGTGACAGATGACTTAAGTCTCTTTCATATGCTGCTTCAACATCTGCCTTTGAAGAGACTATAGCCTAAAATTCCTTTTAAAAAACCTGCTAGAAAACTACTTTTTTCCTTCAGGACAAGCTTTTACAGCAAAAAGCTGACTTCAATATGGGGATACCCAACATGGGAGTCCCACTCCAAATCACAGGTGGATACATTATGACACCCGTTTCATAAAGCCTTCAAGTTCCTACACTATGCATGTAGGCTCTTTACTGAACATAAGAGCCTTTAAAATTTTGACAAATTTAGTATAGAAACTGATTTTAGAGTTCCATTTCTTCTTCTGTGTTAGCAGATGCCTCCAAACTACTGTAGAGAGGTATCCCTGTTTGTGGAGGTTCCAAGTACAGTTCAGTTCTCTGCGGGAAGGCAGTGCCAGCAGTTGCATGCTTAGCTTGGCTTTCTCCCATGAAGTTTTTAGCATTAGATGATGACTTTGGCTTATCAGAAAGGAGTTCAGGGAGAGGTTTCCAGAGCACAAGCTCCATAAAAGGACGGCTCATAGATTCAATCATCTTCTTTGTAAAGACTTCATCAAATTCCTGTTTCAAACCTGTTTTCATGGTATCAGAAAGGACAAGGCTGGGGAGATGGTTAACGTTTCTGTCAGCTTCAACTTCTTCATCTTCATCAATTATCCTGTCCTCAATCTCCTGTAGCCTCCTCCGGGCAACTTCACACTGTGGTTCTCCAGTTGTCTGATCCATCTCTTCACAAATAGCATCTAACATGCCAGGTACAGAAAGCCCACTAGCACATGGATTTACTCTGCGACCTTCTACATCCTGATGTGTACAAAGAATCCAGTCATTAGGACCAGTACAGAACTCTGCTTCAGTCAGTCTTTTCTTTCTTACTGGAGAATCTTCATTCTCTTCTCGCTTGTGTTTTTACAGTGAAGGGAAATGCGTCCGCGCGCCGTGCTCCCGCCCGGGCTGCTCTGGGCGGCGCGGTGTACCGGCCGCGAGGCTAGCTCCGGACCGTGAGCTCCCAATGGGAAGGTCTGGCCCGGGAAGGCCGGAGACGGCTGTAGGAAGTCGGCGCTGCCACTCAGGGACAGGCCGCCAAAGGGCCGGCCGAGCATGGCCATGGCCGGCGAGGCGAGCAGGCTACGACAGCGACCACGACCGTCCGCGCCCCCAGGCCCGGCCGTGGCCGCCACAGTGACTGCTCTTACATTACATTTATACAACCAATTTTTACATTATTTTGATCAGCTGGCAGATTGAGTGGAAGCATAGCTTTTTTATGTATTTGGTAAAAGGTCTGCAGGGTCTATAAGGTCTCACTATGTAAATCAGACTCGTAGTGATCCGCCTGTCTCCAGCCTCCCAAGAGTTGGGATTACAGGTGTGTGCCACCATGCCCAGTCTCAATCACCTTCTCAGCATGCCCTGGGGGCAGGCTGGCACAGCATGCTGGGAATCAAACCTCTGCCTAAGCAGGCTCTTTAGTCTGCTAAGCTATCTGGATGGCCCTTGGAAGCATAGCTTTAATTTTGATGACATCTATCTATAAGCCAAATTGAATTACAAAGAACTGCTTCAAAAATTCAAAAGGAAAAAAAATTTGTTGAGGTCAAGTAAAACAACTGTTTACAGATTGAACTCAGACAAACACAAAATAATACACACAAGACATTCGCTTATAGCAGCAGAGTGCAGTCAATATGTTTTTGGCCAAATTGAATTATAATAACTCTTTTCCAATTGTAGAAATTTCTAATTATATATGGAGTAGCTAGAATTTTTTGTACATTTAGTAGAGATTTCTTATAATAAGAATTTGGAAGGAATTAAAACCTTTATATCTATGTCTATGTCTATATCTATATCTATCTATCTATATATCATCCATATCTATATCTACATCTATATCTATCTATATCTTGCCTTAAGAATACTGGCAATTGCAAGTAGGCACAGGGGCCAGAGGTTTCATTCCTGGGCCTGCCATGCTAGCCTCACCCCTGGGCATGCTGAGAGGGCAATTGAGACTGGGCATGGTGGTACATGCCTGTAATCCCAGCTCTTGGGAGGCTGGAAACAGGTGGATCACTACGAGTATGATCTAGTAGTGAGACCTTGAGCACATTGTAGATCCTTCCCTAAAAATACAAGAAAAAAAAAATACTGGCAACATGTTTCTTCTTTCATGTGGCTTCCAGTTCAATCATCTCCACACCCTCTGTCACATACTCACACCTTCATTTTATTCTAATAGCATTCTCCTTGTAAGACTTAATATAATGTAGGTTACTCTTTTCTGGTACCTGTGATTTGTCTTTTTCTGGAGCCATGCCCCACCACTTTTCTGCTGGGTTTCTGTGACTATGCCAAGATAGTTTCCTGCCAACAGCTGGCCATTAGCGATGTAAGGGCAGTGACTCTGTGTGCCCACAGAGAAAGGGAGAGCACCAATGTACTGATAGAAGCTCAGAAATGGCAAACCATGTCTGTCCATTGGCTCTGGTGCAAAGGTACAGACAGATTTATCTCCAACAGTTCGCTTCATCTCAGGGTTCCAAGTGTCTTGGTGAGGCCCAGATATGGGAGACACCCAGACTTGTGGAGGCAAGGTCAGTCCAGCATGAAACGCCCACAGTGTTCTGACTGGAAAATCTCAAGTTACAGGCCCACAACCAGAAATCAGGATCAGTCTGAACATTGTGTTGTTGAATCTGCACACCACCCTATTCCTGCTACAAGCTTGCTAGGATTATGCAGCATCCTACCTAAATCCTACTGCAGGCTTGCTGGGATCATACAGGAGCTCTGTCTGCCTCCTTTTTCTACCAGTGACAGCAGAGACACTCCCCAAAGTGGACACTACTACAAAAATGTAGACCACAAAACATAACAACAGTCTTAAATCTCAAAACAATGTATATTTTTATTAAATATTCTTGTTTTTTCATGAGTATGAACATTGTTTATAATTTTTTGGTTTTGTCTAATGTTTGTTTTAGTTTCTTTTTGTTACTTTCTTGGCTTCTTCAATTGCCTCCAAAAATTTAATTTATTGTCCTTCAATCTTGCTTCTAATCTCTTTTTCTTTTTCTGTTCCTCTATTATTTTCCTCCTATGGCTTTTAAATTCTCTCCACAGAGAGTAAGATCACTAAATTCTTGGAATATCATTGTATATAATTTTATGGTTTGTTTTAGATTTTGTTTTATAACTACAAATTTTGTTCATATGGTTGAAGGTATCAAATTAATAGCTACCACAGTTTGTCATTTTCTTAGCTGTTCTAGATCCTATAATTATTACTGGTTGTACTAGTTTAGGCAAGATGACATAATTGTTCTAATCAGTTATTCTTTCTTATATGCCAAGACTGAGGTGTCAGAGGTCCATAAACAATACTACAGTCCAGCACTGAAAAAAACAGGGACTAGGCCAAATAGGTAGCAACTTCTCATCCTTAATAAATTAAAGAGGTAGGATCTTGTGTCAGACTAAGATGTCAAAAGTTACCTACACCTAGAAGACATCTCTAAAACCTAGTTATTTCCTAAGGAGTTCCCAAAAGTAGTAATAAAACTAACCACTATAAGCAATTTACTAGCATCAAAATATGAACTAAATTTATCTATTTATTTTTCAGTACTGGGAACTGAACTTGGGACCTTTGTTTTTAACAGGCAGATGCTTATGCTGCTGAGCTATATCCCCAGTCCTATCAAATAAATTTTAAAAATTAAAAATGAGAAGACATGGAAGCAAGATGCAAACACAGACCTACAGGTCACCTAAGGAAAGCTCAGAGGGCAGTGAGTGGAACAAATCAAAAGTCACCGCCCTGACTCTGAAAAGCTAACAGAAATAACAAAGCAGCAAGTGAGGCTCTAGAGGAAAAACAAATAAGAAATAATTTCTCAGATAACTAAACCATGTGAAGACAGAACATCTGATCTACAAAACAGCTTTGCTGTTAGTGATCATGAAAAAAATTTCTTAAAAATATCATGGGGGGGGGCTGTGCTGGCTTCACCCCCAAGGCACACTGAGACAGCAATGAGACTGGGTGTGATGGTGTGCATCTGTAATCCCAGTGCTTCGGAAGTTGAAAACAGGAGGATAACTACAAGTCAGATCTGTGTAGTGAGACCCTGTAGACCCTGTCCTAAATACATTTTAAAAAACTGAAAGAGAATTTTGAAAAACAAAAATAGCAGAGGGTCATGAAAAATTAATCCAACAGCTGCCAGACAATGCAAATAACATAAGATTCATTGAAATGAATGAAAAAGCAGGAGAAACTAAAAATTACATAAAAACATGTTCACAGAAGTAATGGCACAAAAACTTCTAAAATAGGGGTAAGAAATTTTATATACAGTTATGTGAGGTATAAAGAACTCCAATTAGCCATGATAAAAAACTAAACCAAGGTATATAATCATCAGGCTTTCAGAAATTCAACACAAGAACAGAAAATTAAAAGCTGTGAGAGAAAAGACCAATCACCTATAAAGGAAACCCCATCAAAATCATTTCAGACTTCTCATCACAAACCCAAGGAGAGCTTGAAAATGAAATGTTTTAAGCTCTAAAAGAAAACAATCTCCAACCCTAATTAATGTACCTTGTAAAACTGTCTTTCAAAATTGATGGAGAAATGAGATACTTCCATGATAAAGAACACCTGAATAAACTTCAGACTGCCAAACCAGCACTCAAAAATGTTCTGCAGGACATCGTAGAAAGAAATAACAAAGAGTACAATTCCATGAACTTCAATAGAATGAATGAGGGCTGGTGAGATGGCTCAGTGGTCTAAAGCATCTACTTAGAACAAGCTTAGCAAAGCACAGGGACCG
>NW_004524864.1:770635-771562 GCF_000260255.1 Octodon degus
TCTTTATTTGTAGATGACATGATACTTTACTTGGAAGACCCAAAAAACTCCACCAAGAAGCTACTAGAATTAATACAGAAATTCAGTAACATAGCAGTTCATAAAGTCAACACCCAAAAGTCAATAGGATTCCTCTACACAGACAGCAAACACACTGAGAGGGAAATTATAGAAACAATACCTTTTACAATAGCACCAATGAAAATGAAATACCTTGGAATTAATCTAACTGAAGAAGTCAGAGTACCAGGGAGATGGCTCAGTGGAATAAGCGCTTCCCTGGCAAGTGCAAGAGTATGAGTTCAATCCTCGGATCCGCAAAAAAAAGTAAAAGAAGTCAAAGATCGTTTCAAGGAAAATTATAGTACTCTTAAAAAAGAGATCGATAGGGGCTGGGGAGATGGCTCAGTGGAATAAGTGTTTCCCTGGCAAGCACAAGGGCCTGAGTTCAATCCCCGGTTCTGAAAAAAAAAACAAAAAAACAAAACATTATAGAGGATTTCAGAAAATGAAAAAATATTCCATTCTCCTGGATAGTAAGAACCAACATTGTGAAGATGGCCATACTCCCAAAATTGCTGTACAGATTTAATGCAATCTCTATCACACTACCACCAACATATCTCACAGAGCTAGAGAAATCATTCCTAAAATTTATTTGGAACCAGAAAAGACCTAAAATAGCAAAGGCAATCCTGGGCAATAAAGACAAGGCACGAGGCATTACAACTCCTGACTTGAGGCTACTGTGATAAAATCAGCATGGTACTGGCAACAAAATAGACCTGAGGATCAATGGAATAGATTAGAAGATGCTGAAGCTCCTACGAAAACACTCAGCCACCTTATCTTTGGCAAAGGGGCCAAACATACTCACTGGAAGAAAGATAGCCTCTTTAACAAATGGTGCTGGAAAAACTGGCTCTC
>NW_004524864.1:771662-774175 GCF_000260255.1 Octodon degus
ACACACACACACACACACACATACACACACACACACACACACACACAAATAAATAAATAAATAAAATTTAAAAAAATAGAATGAATGCACTAAGCAAGGTAACCAACTGAACAGAAAGAAAGAAATGGAACTGACAACAGGAAAATCATATGACAAGGACAAATCAATGTGTATCAGTTATAGCCATCAAAGTACATGGTCTTAACTCATCCACTTAAAAAAAATCAGACTGGCAGGATGGACGAAGAAACAATATGCTGCACAGAAAAATAACATATAACTATTTAATTTAAAAAGAAATTCATTGACTTTTTTTTTTTCCAGAACTGGGGATTGAACTCAGGCCCTTGCACTTGTCAGGCAAGTGCTTATTCAGCTGAGCTATCTCCCCAGCCCCCTCATTGACTTTTGAAAGAAGAACAATGCAAAACAATACTCCAGGTAACAGGAATCTGGATAAAAGAAAGGATATCTTGTACAGCAATTAACCACTAAGAAGAATATATGTAGTGTATTATTTGTTGAAACTGTACTTCCGATTTGATTTGAAACTGTCTCATTGCTATCTGTTTATCAATAAAACTTTGAAAAAAAATAAATAAATTTACTAGTGAGAAAATAAAAGAAAGAATAGTTGTTCTATTTGCTGACAGTGTGAACTTCAAGCCAAAACTGATCAAGAGAGACAAAAAGGCTTACTACATCCTTGCATGCCATGACACCCCGCCCCCAACCCCAGGACATGCTGAGCCAGCCACCAAGACCAGGCATGGTGGCACACACTGGTAATACCAGCAGCTGAAAACTGGAGGATCACCATGAGTCCGAGCTGCAGCATGAGACCCTGTACCAAATATATAATAAAATAAAATATACTACATATTACCTCATAAAACATGCTTAAATAAATGCAAAGGAATTTAAATTATCTCATGCAAATTATCAGACCAGAGTGCAATGAAATTGGAAATAAATGGCAAAAGAAACTCCAACACTATCACTTCTCGGCCTTTTGGCTAAGATCAAGTGTGAAGAAATTCCAACACTGCATAAACATGTAGAAATTAAAAATGCCTTCCTGAAAAGCCAACAGGTCACAGATCAAATTAAAGAAGAAATTAGACAGTTGCTATAATTAAAAGAAAATGCCAGGCTGGAGAGATAGCTCAATGGCATAATCACCTGCCTGGCAAGTGCAAGGTCCTGAGTTTGATGCCCTGTACTGTAACAATAAAATAAAATAAAATGAAGGAAATGCAAAGCAACGTATTCAAAATTGTGGGATGCAATGAAAGCAGCCCCATGAGGGAAATTCATAGCAGTGAATCTCCATATTAGAAAAATAGAGTTAAGAAAAAAAGAAAAATAGAGTTAGTTGAATCTCAAACTACTAGAAAAAGAAGAGCAGGCTAAACTCAAAGTATGAGGGAGAAAAATTATAAAACTTAGAGGAGGGCTGGGGAGATAGCTCAGCTGTCTAAGCACCTGCCTGGCAAGCTCGAGGACCCAGGTTCAATCCTCATGACCACATGCTATGCCAGCCACCAGAACCAGGTGTGGTGGTACACACCTGTAATCCTACCGAGTTGTGTAGTGGCACCCTGTACCAAATAAATAAATTAAAGATTTGTTAAAAAACTTAGAGGAGAAATTAATTCAACAGAGACTAAGAAAACCATACAAAGAATCAATATATTTAAGAGTTGATTCTTTCAAAGATTAAATAAAACTATGATTAGAGGTCCCATTTGACCCAGCTATCCCCCTTTTGGGTATTTTTCCAGAAGAACTGAAAACATTATACCACAGTGATATATGTGCACCCATGCTTATAGCAGAACAATTTGTCATAGCTAACTCTTGGAAATAACCCAAATGCCATCAACTAAAAAATGAATAAAAACAGGTATAGTATTTTTATATAGTGGTGTATTATTTAGCTATAAAGATCAACTTGAGGCTTTTATAAGTAAACGGATGCAACTAGAGACCATACTTGGAAGTGAAATAAATCATACCCACATGTGTAAATGTCACATTGTCTCTCTACTGTAAGAACCTAAAAGAGTGAATAAACTCTGAAAGGTACAATAGATACTGTGAAAAGGAAAGAAACTGTTCAAAGGGAAAGAATGATTGGGGTGAGGGAAAGGACAAAAGAAAAGAAAGACAGACAGACAGACAGACAGACAGACAGACAGACAGACAGAAGAAAGAAAGAAAGAAAGAAAGAAAGAAAGAAAGAAAGAAAGAGAAAAAGAAAGAAAAGAGAAAAGAAACATGTATACACACAGCTTGGATAATTGTACTGCTGATTTCAGCTGGTCTATTAAAAGGAGAAGTTAATGCTTAAATTTTTCTCTCTTTATTTTTTATAACTTTGTTGAACAATTATGCATGCTTATATCTGGTAATTTGGACGACTAATTTGGAGACAATAATATGCAATGTAACAACCATTGTTAAATTCCTATTATTTTGTTTAGTAAAATTCTGTATAGTTTTTATTTTAT
>NW_004524864.1:774275-775501 GCF_000260255.1 Octodon degus
TAACAAATAAAAGATTTAATAAAGATGACAAAATCATAGACAATCTTATAAAAAAAAAAGGACAAAACTCAAATCCATACAAGTAGAAATGAAATGGGTGCAATCATAACAGATCCTGAAGAAATTCACATTATCAATATCTACTTCAAGAATCTGTATGCCAGGGCTGGCCAAATATCTCAGCAGATTAAAGTATCTGCAAGCAGGCTCAGGGGCCAATGGTTTGATACCTGGGCCTGCCATGCCAGCCCCGGGGCACACTGAGATGGCAATTGAGACTGGGCATGGTGGCACACACCTGTGTCTGATCTAGTAGTAAGACCCTGAACACCCTGTAGACCCTTCCCTAAAAATACAGGAAAAAAAAAAAGAAGAAGAAGAACCTGTATGTCAATAAGATGAAAAACACAGAAGAAATAGGTTCCTAGGTATATAGGAATGATCAAAGCTGAATCAAGAAAATATAAAAACTCTAAGTAAAGCAGTATCAGTCAATGAAATTAAGAATGTAATTAAAAACCTACCAACAGGGGCTGGAGAGATGGCTCAGTAGAATAAGTGCTTGCCTGGCAAGCACAAGGGCCTGAGTTCAATCCCTGGTTCCACCAAAAAAAAACAAACAAACAAAACCTACCAACAAAGAAAGGCCTAGATCTTGATGGATCCAAGGTTGAATTCTACAAGAAATTTAGAGAAGACATAATGCTACTACTCCAATGACTTTTTAATGAAATTTAGAAGGAAGCAATACTCCTAAACTAATTCTTGAAAGTATTACCCTCACACCAAAACCAGAGAAGGATCCAAACAAGAAAGAGAACTCAGGCCAATCTTCCTAATGAACATAGATACAAAAATCTCCAATGTGATACTGACAAACAGAGTTCAACAAATCACTATGAAGTTTGCACATCGTGAACAAGTACGATTCATTCTAGTGAGGCAAAGGTGGTTCAACATATGCAAATCAATAAACATAACACAGCCAAGGACAAAAAACACATAATCATTCAGTAGATGCAGATAAAGCATTTGACAAAGCCCAACACTGATTCATAATAAAAAAAAAAAACTTTTAAAAATTGGAATAGATGGTCTTTATCCTCAATCTGCTGAAAACCCTCTATGACAAACCAACAGCAAATATCACATTAAATGGTCAAGGGGCCGGGGAGATAGCTCAGTAGAATAAGTGCTTTCCTGGCAAGCACTAAGGGCCTGAGTTT
>NW_004524864.1:775601-776721 GCF_000260255.1 Octodon degus
TTTTTTCATCATGTTGTGTAGGGACTTAAAGTTCAACATATCAATACTTGATGAAAAATACCTGTTCCATGTTATGCCTAAGATGTTTGATATCCAGACAGATAGTGAGGTTAAGCTTAACAGCCTAGGTTGTATGGTAATAAAAATAAACTTCTCTTCTGGAGGGTTAACAACCTAAGTTTGCAGACCAAAATTAGGGAAAAAGGAGGTCTGCAAGGAGAGACAACATTTTGGCCCTAGCCTTCCAAGGTCAATTAAAACTCAGAAAAAAAAAAGACTCAGGATATATGAGAACTTGTACTGTAACATCACATAACTCAGTAGAGTCCCAAATTTTCTGATTAAGGAGATTATGGGGCCAAAGAGGAAAGTGATCGATGATATGCAGTGTGCCTAAGGAGAGTCACATAGAGAGAAAACTCTCTCTCAGGCTTTCACAGAGAGCACATTGGCCAAGCAATGGCCATGACTCATCCATATGGCTGACACTGGCCAAGAATCTACAATCTGAGGTACATGATCTCAGGATAAATTCTGAGGTGATTTCACTGACCTTATCAGACCCAAAAGCTACAACTGTTGTTGCATAGGTCTTGCTTTATCTTGGTCTTGGGGGCCTGTCCCTTAGCTCAGTTCTTTAAGTGTCTGCTTCAACAAAGCAGTCAGGCTCAGGTTGCTGTGGTTCGATCCCCATACCTCAAGCCAGCCAAAGCTGCCCTGAAGACATTCGGGGCAAAAAAAAAAATCTTGGTCTTATCCATCCAGCAGAAAAGTATAAAAACGAAGTATAAGAGGTAAAGCCATGCTGTTATGTTGAGCTGTAGGGGACTCAGGTCAACAATTTCTGACATTGCCAGTCAAGCAGAAGACCCAATATTATTATGGACTACTGGACTCTTTTAGAATATTTTGCTGAGTTAACACACCTATAATATTCAAATAATGGAACTAAATAAAAAGAGGGAACACAGATGAATGTCCTTTTTGTATCTGTGTATTCAAAATGGTTAGGATGGATTTATAGCTACATTCTCTTAATGAATAGAGGGATTTGTTCTAATAGTGTTTGTAAATAGGATCTCATGTCTGCATCTTGTACAGCAATTAACCACTAGGAAGA
>NW_004524864.1:776821-777805 GCF_000260255.1 Octodon degus
CTTTTTAAAAAATGGTCAAAAATTGAAAGTTTTCACTCTAAAATCAGGAACAAGGCAAGAATATCCACTGTTACCACTGTTATTCAATACAGTTGTGGAAACATTAGCCAGAGCAATTAGACAAGAGAAAGCAATAAAAAGAATAAGAATAGAAAAGGAGAGTCCTAGCCCAGGCCTGGAGAGTGTGTGGGAGAGCTTCCAGCTACACTGCGCCAGCGGGACCTGCCCATCCCAGCCCAGCAGCAGCATGGGTGAGACCCTCTTCCACCCCCTTGGGAACCCCCTAACATTCTGCAGCAACCCCCACCACACCCGCCATGTGAGAATTTCTGCCACGTTCTAGGGACACCCAGATCTAGTCCTAGCCCAGGTCTGGTGAGTGTGTGGGAGAGCTTCCAGCTATGCTGTGCTGGCAGGACCTGCTGGTCCCAGCCCAGGTGCAACATGGGTGAGACTCCCTTCCACCCCCTTGGGACCACACCCAACACTCCGCAGCATGCCCCCACCCTGCCTGCCCAGTGAGAACTTCTGCTGCATTCTGGGGACCCCCAGACCCAGTCCTAACCCAGGCCTGGTGAGTGTGGGAGAACTGTCTCTACCCCCTCCTCCACCTTATACCCTCCAGGCTCAGCTCAGACATGGCATACAGGCCTGAGGTGAAACTCTGCAGCTGCAATCCCTGCAGAGAGAGTAGGGGACAGAACCACCCAGCTAGTACAGGAGCAGAACATCTTGCCAGAGAGGCACAACAGGTTCACTCCCAAGGGCATCAGAAGGAAGGAGCTGAGCACAGAAGCCAGACCCAAGCCAGGCACAGCTGGATAAATCCAAACTTTGTAGATCTGCACCTGAACTTCAGTAGGTACTAAGGTTATAACTGCACCAAAGATCTACAATACAGGTCAGAAGACAGTGCTACACAAAATGACAATGAGAAGGAGCAGAATGTAATCTCAGAAACCAAACCCATGCATAACAAGTGCA
>NW_004524864.1:785331-788213 GCF_000260255.1 Octodon degus
TGTTAATTATTGAAACTGTCCTACCAATTTGGTTTGAAACTGTCTCATTGCTATTTGTTTCTCAATAAAGTTATGGGGAAAAAAAGAATAGAAAAGGAAAAGAAGTAGTTAAATTAGCAGTAATTACAGGTGACATAATACTATATGTAGAAGATCCCAAAAACTTCTAGATTTAATAACTAAATTCAGTCGTGTATCTAGATACAAAGTCAACATGCAAAAATCAATAGCATTCCAGTACAAAAGTAACAAACTTGCTGAGAGAGAAATTAGTGAAACCACAATCCAAAACAATGAAACACCTACGAAACAAGCTAATGAGCGAAGTAAAACACCTTTACATTGAAAACTCTGAAAAAGATTGAAGAAGACATCAGAAAGTAGAAAGATATCCCTTCATCATGGGTAGGAAGAACCACTGTAGTGAAAATGGTCATACCTATAGAATTGTTGACTGGGGGTGTAGTGCAGCAGCACAGTGTCTACCTGGCAAGTGTGAGGCCCTGAGTTCAATTTCTGGTACAAATAAATAAATGAATAGTTATTCCTGCCATGCTGATTCCCTTATACTTCCTCTCTGAAAGCAGAAAAATCATCTTCTCTGAAGACACTTGATAACAGTTCCAAAACCAAAAACATGCTTCACGGCACTGTTTTCTTTTATTCTGGAACTAGTTCAACTGGCGGATGAGCTGGTAGATGCACTCACCCCAACAGCCAGGTGAGCCCATCTCCTTGGGGAAGCCCACTCTATTCTTGGTAGCATGCCAGGTCGCACACAGGTGGAAAGGGTGCAAGAAGCAGGTGATCTCCTGGAAATGCACCCCAGGAAGGCAATTTCATGAATGAGGTCTTCCATGCAAATGAGACCAAACTTGCCCAGGTGCGCCTCCATCACAATGTTGTCCGTCATTGGGAAGGTCTCATTCTTGACCTTGCCCTGTCCATGTTTCAATCCACGTTTCAAAATGAGTTCTGGGACAGACTTCAGATTTGGAAATCCCCAGGTCACATAAGCCTCCACTACCCGCAGCATTTTGAGAGTCTGGGGGGTGACTTTAACAAAGACACGCTGAACAACTTCTTCAGGCGAAGTTTTGCAATGGTCTTCTTTTTTTTTTAAATTTATTTGTGTGTGTGTGTGTGTGTGTGTGTGTGTGTGTGTGTGTGTCCAGCTCAGCCCACCAGGGGGCGGGGCTGGCTGGCATGTGGTGCTGGGGAACCGAACCGCGGTCCCTGTGCTTGCTAAGCCTGCTCTAAGTAGGTGCTTTAGACCACTGAGCCATCTCACCAGCCCCGCAATGGTCTTCTGTACTAGTGAATTCACGTGTTAATACTTTGGAAGTGGACAGCAACAGCCAAGGAATGTTCATCAGGTGCTTCCAAAGTGCGAGGTTGCACTTCTAGTCCTTTCACGTGCACCCAGTCACGCCGCTGCCATCAGGAATCATGAAGGAAAGAGTCCAGTCGCTTAAATCTGATCTCCTTTACCTTCCTCTCTTTCTTTGCCAAAAGTGCCTGCTTTGCCTGGGTGGCTTTGAGGACTTGATAAGCCTTCCTCTTTTTCAGGAGATTTTCTAGAACCAAGGGGATTTTTTTTCTTTGCTGTTCTTCTGTCATCCTTCCAGCGTAAGGGCTACTGCTCTTACTCTTCTTTATATTGACTCATATATTAAAAGATTGCATTGTCTCTCTGGTGTGAGAAATCGAAAGGGTAAATAAGGCCCAACATATATATTAAATATTGGGAAGTAGGAAGAAAAGGTCCAAGTGGGAAGGGAACGAGGTAGGATATGGTGGGAAAGGAAGTAAGAGAAATGGGGAAAAAGAGAATAGAAGGGGAAAACATGGAAACATAGCTTTTGTAAATAAGGAAGGAAAGAAGGGTTTAAGGAAGGGGACCAGGAACCTAGAAGAATCAAGGTTATGTCCAGATGCAAATTCCTAATGACAAATGTGACCATTATGTATATCTAAAATGTATTAATAAAGTTAATTTTTTAACTAGTCTGTAGTTCCAGCGTTTGGGAGGCTGAGGCAGGAAAATAGCTGTTGAGTGTCAGGCCAGCCTGGGTTACAAAGTGAGTTTGAGGCCAGCCTGAGCAGCACAGCGGAAAAAAAAAAAAAAAAAAAAAAAAAGACCAAATAAAAATTGAAAGAAAAAAAAAAAGACCAAATAAAAATTTAAAAAATTGAAAAGAAAAAAAAAAAAACCAGACCAAAAAATAAAATTAAAAAAAGAAAGAATGAATGAAAGGATGACTTAGTATGAACAAGCCAGTGTCATGTTAGAGAACACTGTATAATTAGAGCTGAGGGAAGAAGGTCCTAGCTTGCAAAGATGAAGGGGGAAGGTATAATGAAAATGCAGGGGCAGGAGGTTCTTGAAACTTTTCAGTGATGTGCTGAATACACTGCTAAAAATTTTCCTCACAACTCTAATTCAAACCAGAGTCTTGCAAATGAGTGCTGTTGATGATTAGTAGCACACTTTAGGTAATAAATCATGTGCTATTCAGTGGCATTTCTTTGATATTTTTCTTGTTATTGGATTTTTCGTATGTGAATATGTTATGTTTTGAAGTATTTTCTTTAGTCAAAGAAAACATCATCAAATATCATCAAATGGGCTATGGGTCAGCGGACTAAGTGCCTGCTTAAGCAAGCTCAGGGACCCTTGCTGGCGCCACGCGTAGCACCAGCCCCACCCCTGGGTGCTCGGAGCCAGCCACTGAGACCAGACGTGGTGGTGCACATCTGTAATACCAGCGCCGGGGAAGTTGAGAACAGGAGGATCACTATGAGTCTCAGCTGCAAGTCCAAGCTGTGTAGTGTGAGACCCTGTACCAAATACATCAAATAAATAAATAAATAAATAAATA
>NW_004524864.1:788313-788843 GCF_000260255.1 Octodon degus
ATCACAAGCTTGCAAAACCATTTAAGTGAAAGTGAAGACAGAGTTTCAGATCTTGAAGACGCCGGTGCAGCTAGTGAAAAGGTAAGAAAGGATCTCTGAAAAACAACTAGGTTGCAGGAAAAAATAATCCATCACATGCAAGATGGTGCAAAGATGAACATTCAGGTAAGCGAAGCATACAGAATGCCAAGCAACCTCGAGTCAATTAAAAACACACTGAGAAGTATAGCAGTCAAGATCCCAGAAATTCACCACAAGCATAATATACTGAAAGCCACTAGAGATTTTTGAATATTGAACCATCCTTGCATCCCTGGGATGAATCCTACCTGGTCAGGGTGTATGATCTTCTTGATGATTTTCTGTATTCTATTTGCCAGGATTTTATTGAGGATTTCGGCATGTATGTTCATGAGGGAGACTGGCCTGTAGTTCTCTTTCTTAGTTGCGTCTTTCCCTGGTTTTGGTATCAGTATAATACTTGGCCTCCAGGAATGATTTTGGGAGGATTGCTTCCTTTTCAATTTCAT
>NW_004524864.1:789252-790112 GCF_000260255.1 Octodon degus
CCACGAATGAGATCAGAAGCAACCAACTAAATAGGGCAAGCAATTAAACACAGGAGAAAAAGGAGTAAAAGACAACAGGTAAATAACATGTCAATTGTAAGTCAGTACATCTCAACTGTAACTATCAATGTAAATGGACTCAATTCACCAATTAAGAGAGATAGACTGACACAAGGGAATAGGAAACGAAATCCAACAATATTCTGTATACAAGAAACACATTTAACTCATAAAGGCATTCATAGGCTGAAAGTCAAAGGATGGAACACAATTTTACATGCCCCAGCACCTCAGAAAAAAGCAGGAGTAGCAATCCTATTCTCAGACAGTATCAACTTCAAACCAACAATGATCAAGCAAAATAAAGAAGGCCACTATATACTGGATAGGGGAAAAATTCAAGAGAAAGAGGTAACACTCATAAACATGGGCGCATCCAATTATATGAAGCAATTTTTTTTTCTTCATCTTTTTTTGGTTGAACCGGAGATTGAACTCAGGCCCTTTCACTTGCCAGGCAAGCACTTATCCTACTGAGCCATCTCCCTGGCCCCCTATAAAGCAAATCTTAGTGGACAAGAAAAATCTAATATCCAATACCACAATCCTAACAAGAGAACTTAACGCCCCCTTATCTCCAAAAGATAGGTCAACCAGACAAAAACTTAGCAAAGAAATAACAGAACTGAATCAGAGCTTGAAACAAATGGATTTGGTGGGCATATACAGAGTGTTCCACCCAAAGACAGCTGAATACACATTTTTCTCAGCTGCACATGGGTCATTTTCTGAAATAGACCACATACTGGTTCATAGGTCATGCTTAAGTATATGCAAGAAAACAGAGATTATCCCATGCA
>NW_004524864.1:794633-803629 GCF_000260255.1 Octodon degus
ATAGATAGATAGATAGATAGATAGATAGATAGATAGATAGATAGATAGATATAGATATATATGATTTCTAATTTGATTATGTGTTTATGGAGACTGGCTAGTTCAAAATCTATAGGAAAAGCCATTAAGCTGAACCCTCTCTGAAAATATAGCCACACTTTAAGATATTTAAGGGTGAAGACTTCTACACATGAGTTAGGCACAGAGGGTTCAATCTAGTCAATGTCATTGTTCAATGAATATTTGTTGAGAAAAATCTCCCCAACTATAATCTGACCTTGTGTTCTCTTAGTCTCCTTTCCCTGTTTTAACACAAACTTCCAGTTTTGTTTCCTTTTAACTTTTGCACTACACACTGAGTCACTGCTGGC
The DNA here is from genome assembly GCF_000260255.1 of Octodon degus. Classification (NCBI taxonomy): domain Eukaryota; kingdom Metazoa; phylum Chordata; class Mammalia; order Rodentia; family Octodontidae; genus Octodon; species Octodon degus. The sequence goes on from NW_004524864.1 coordinate 795,005, forward strand.
TGAGCCTAAGCGTGGGATCTTCCATCTCACTGGTGCCTTCACTTGGGAACCTCCGCATGGGGCATAATTTGTTTGACGGATTTGCCAAAGGAGCCAAGTTAAGTCTATAACTAGAAAGGAGGGTGCAGGGGACTCAGAGGAAGCCAGGAGTGGCCCAAACTTCAGCTGCTTCCTTCCTTTCTTTCTTTTCATCAGTATTTGGACTTGGTCTGATCGCTGGTCCCCAGAGCAGAGTCCTTGAATCTGTGGCCCTGCATGGGACAGTAATAGGGCCCTCTCTCGTGGTTTCCTCTGGAATAAGGACAGAAGGCAACTGGCTTGTGGAGCACACCATGCTCTAGTTGATAGCACTAAGCTACCTCTGAGAGACTACCAATAAAGCAGGTCAATAACTTCTTGGAACGTATCTCACCAAAAAGTAGGATAGGGGCTGGAGAGATGGCTCAGTAGAATAAGCACTTCCCTGGCAAGCGCAAGGGCCTGAGTTCAATCCCCAGTTCTGCAAAAAAAAAAAAAAAAAAAAGTAGGATAGCCAAAGAAAATGTTAGCAGATGGAAGACCAAAGAACACATGTGAAAAAGTAGAAACGATCTAGAAATGAGCAGAAGGGCGTGGGGCATTACATGCAGCACATATAAAAATGTCAGGAAAGTTGGAATAATGTAGAGCATTCTAAATACATCAGAGCAAAACCATTTTAGGGCCGGCCAGATAGCTCAGCAGAGTAAAAGTGCTTGCTTAGGCAGAGCACAGTGGCCAGGGTTCGATCCCCGGCGTACCACGCCGGCCACATCCCCGGGGTGTGATGAGATGGCGACTGAGACTGGGCATAGTGGTGCATGCCTGTAATCCCAGCACTTGGGAGGCTGAAAACAGGAGGATCACTATAAGTCCTACATAGTGAGACCCTGTAGAACCTGTACTAAATAAAAAAAAATGCATTTTGGGGGCTGGGGAGATAGCTCAGTAGAATAAGTGCTTGCCTGGCAAGTGCAAGGGCCTGAGTTCAATCCCTGGTACTGCAAAACAAATAAACAACAAACACGAACAAAACCATTTTTCTTAGTGCCACTGATTAACAAAGATGAGCAGGGCTGAGTTTATCTGTGGTGGCACTGTTCCAGTGTGTGCAAGGCCCTAGGTTTGATCCCCAGCACCACAGACGAAAAACAATAAAAGAGTCACACTTATAATGTTTTGGTGAAGATACATGAAATTTTTTTTTCCAGTACTGGGGATCGAACTGAGGACCCTGTGCTTGCCAGGAAAGGATATATGGAAATTTGTATCAGCATCTCTCAGTAGCAATTAGATTATTGGGGCCAGGGAGATGGCTCAGTGGGATAAGCACTTGCCTGGCAAGCTCAGGGGTCTGAGTTAAATCCCTGGTTCTGAAAAAAAAATAGATTATTGTGATTGTTATGCCTCAAATATTACATAGCATGTGTTTCTGTTGCTGTGTCAAGATATCTGTGATAACTGATTTATGAAGGGGAAAGGTTAGACCAAAGTAGGGCAGGCTGTAGCCTTGGGTCTCAGATGGGCTACCCAGTCAGCCATGGTGGACAACACCGCTCCCCTCGAGGCTGGGCACCCCGGAGGAAGAGGCTGGGATCTGGTGGATGCCTGGGTCAGCACCCCTTGGCTGAAGGATGTCTCAGTGAGTCCCTGATTTTAACAGGTCCACTGCCTCCCAGAGTGTCACCCTGAACCCATGAACACAGAGACAACTTTCCAAATCATAGAGTGGCACAAGACAAAAATTACACTGATTACTGGGCAGCCATGGAATCTTTGGATTTGTGAATACACTGTAGAATAGTTAAATAAGGTTAAACATACCTGTCTGCTCAAACGTTTGTTATTTTTTTACAGTGAAAACTCTTTTAAAATCTTTTTTCAGCTGGCCATAGTGCTGTGGGCTTGTAACACCAGCACTCTGGGAGGCTGAGGCAGAAAGATTACATGTTTGAGGCCATCCTGGGAAGTTTAGCAATGTATTGAAATACTGTCTCAAAAAGAAAGTTCTTTTTCATCTAGCTTTATGAGATGTGTGGTACATTATGGTTTCTGTGGTGTGCCAGAGCTCTGTGCTGCCCTCTATTTTAGGTCCCATTCATCAGTTCCTTTCCCACTCCTCCCACAGCCCAGTCTCTGTGAGATTGATTGACTGCTTGCTTGCTTTTTTACTTTTTTTATTTAGTGCGGGGTTTATGGGCTACAGGGTCTCACTACGTAGATGGGACTCAGAGCGATCCTCCTGTTTTCAGCCTCTCAAGCACTGGGATTATAGGCATGTGCCACCATGCCCAGTCTCAATTGCCTTCTCAGCACACCCTGGGGACGGGGCTGGCACAGCACACCAGGAATCGAATCCAGGCCTCTGCGCTCTGCCTAAGCAGGCACTTTAGTCCACTGAGCTATTTGGCCAGCCCTTGATTTTTTATTATTGAGCTTTTTTCAAGATGAAGTCTCACTATGCAGCCCAGGTCAGCCCTCAACTCATGGCAGGTCTTTCTCAGCCTCCTGAGTGCTAGAATTATAAGCATGTGCAGCCAGCTCCAGCAGAGATGTTTATTTTAGAGTCTACATCTGAGTGAGATCAAGTAACTTCAATCTCTCTCTCTCTCTCTCTCTCTCTCTCTCTCTCTCTCTCTCTCTCTCTCTATGGTGTTTAATTTTATTGTCTAGCAGGCTAACCTTGAACTCAATATATAGCCCAGGCTGTCCCCAAACTTGCAATGATCCTCCTGTGCTGGGATTCCAGGTGTGCACCCCAATGCCCAGCTAGTTCTTGTCTGTCTATGCTTCACTTATTGCTGCTCCCCAGTTCCATCTATGTTGCTGCAAATAGCAGAAGGTCAGCCTTTTACAGCTCCGTGGCATTCCATTGTGACCGTGTGCCACATTTTCTCTATCCACGCATCCCCTGGTGGACATCTAGATATTTGTACTTCTTACCTACTATGAATAGTGCCACAACAAACGTGGAAGTGCAGCTGTTTCTTTAACAGGCTGGCTTCATTTCCTTTGGATACATACCTGGGAGTGGGGCTGCTGGATCCCGGGCCTGTGGTTGTTCTGTTTTTAAGTGTTTCGAGGATGTCCACACTGTTTTGCACAGTGGCTGTGCTCGTTTACATCCTCACCAGCGGTGTGCCATGATGGCAAAGTTTTGTCTCCGAAGCGTGACATGCCGGCAGCAGGGTTCCACGCTACCTCACCTGTGTGCATTATTAAACCCCGGCATCTCCACCAGCAAATTCCAGGCAGATTATCTGGCTGATACCTGCATTTAAAAAGATTCCAAAAGTAGGGCTGGCCAAATAGCTGAGCAGATTAAAGCACCTGCAAGCAGGTGCAAGGGCCAGGGATTTGATTCCTGGGCCTGCGGTGCTGGTGATTGAGACTAGGCATGGTGGCGCATGCCTGTAATCCCAGCTCTTGGGAGCTGTAAACAGGAGAATCACTATGAGTCCGATCTAGTAGTTAGACCCTGAATACCCTGTAGACCCTTCCCTAAAAATACAGGAAAAAAAAAGATTTCAAGGTGGATAAAAAGAAATAAAAACGATTAGTGGCCAAGTTGCCTGACAGAAGTGGTAAAGGAGGTAAAGGGAGGACCAATTAGCCTCCTACAGCAGTGGTGTTAAATGACCTACGTAATCCCCTTTATGCAGAAAGCAGCAGCAGAGTTGAGGGTGGGGAACAAAGAAAATCCAGAGGCCAGAGCCCCGCTTTGGTCATCAAGCTGCTATCCCACACTGGTCCAGGGCCAAACCGCACCCACAGCCTCCTGGGGTTGTTTATGCTGAGCTTTATGTCACCTGCAATGTAGTTCAAATTGAGAGCAGATATGGAAAGAATTGAAAGCAGCTACTAGTTATGTCAGAAAGTACAACTGATCAGAAAGTGTGTGGACTTAAGAAGGGCAGTACAACACATACGCGTACCTGCGGAAGCATGTTTGAAGCTTCTAAGAGGCAAGACTGGCCGTACCAGCAGTTAGAGGCCACCTGAACACTCAGCTGTCCCAGATGCCACAGGAGGGGACAGGTAGGAAAAGGAAGGTTTGGTGTATATGTGAGTTGGATTGCCACCTCTGTTATAAAATACATGAGAAAATTGATGAAGAGGAAAATTTTGTTTTGACTCATGGTTTCAAATGTTCAGGTCATGGTCAGTTGGCCCCATCACTGGGGTCTGTAGCGAGATAGAGCAATGTAGTGAGGAGTGTGTGGTAGAGCAGATCAGCTCAGCCTCTGGCTGATGGGAATCAGAGAGAGAAAGGGGGGCCAGCATCTCCATACCCCTCCAGTGTGAACCCCCAGTGACCTCACTTTCTGCCATAAGACCCCCTCCTGGCAATGCCTCAGGCTGGTGACAATGCCTTTATCACAGTGTACTTTGGGGAACATCTGAGATCTAAGCCATAAAGTATAAGCTGGAACCATGTGTTCAGGACCAGAAAGTGGGCAGGAGGCTGAACTGAGGAGGAGGGCACTTTCCTGACAAATTTTGAGTTCAGTCCCTGCCCAAACCCTAACTCCACCCCCACAGAATGGCATTTAGTTTAGGTTATCTTAAAAGTTTGGATTTCATGTTTCTTTAAATCTGTATTCATTTTCTTTTTTTAATATTTATTTATTTATTTATTTTGTGTGTGTGTGTGTGGCCAGTTCAGCCCACCAGGGGGCGGGTCTGGCTGGCATGTGGTGCTGGGGATTGAACCGCGGTCCCCGTGCTTTTGCTTAGCTTGTTCTAAGTAGGTGCTTTAGACCACTGAGCCATCTCACCAGCCCTATATTCACTTTCTATGTACTCTGAATTATTTGTCGTAAGTAGTTATTTAAGAGTTTATTTGATCAGTTCAATTCCTGGTACCAAAAAAATAATGTATTTGGTGTACACCAAAAACTTAACTGGGTGTACTCGTTTTCCCTTGTGTCCAAATCAACCAGAACCTTCAGAGGCAATTACAGGTGCTCCACGCCTAACAAAGAGCATCAGTGAGTCTACTGTGTGCCTGACTGAGGCACAAGGGGTTCCTTCAGATTGGAGACATGGCCCTGGAGTCTCCCTAATGAGACTCTGGAGGGCTATTTGTGGCAGATCCAGTCACACTCACATATATGTATACATGTTGGTGCATATACATATACATATGCATAGGTGTGTGTACACACCACCAGGGCTGGTGCCGTGGAGTGTACAATCCTGGGGAAATAAGAGCAAAGCGGAGTCCCAGCGCTCACTGCTAGAGCCTGCTGGGCCTGGTCTCTGTGCACAGAGCTTTCCAGATGAATGTAGACTGTAAATCTTATACTCTGAGCCTCAAAGACTAACCACATATTCAAGCTGACTAAATTTAACATTCACTGTTTTACTTAAGCATCATTGCTTATGTGGGTACATTTTAAAGAAAAATCACAAACAATATAACCTTGAGGCAATTGCTTGTGTTTTTGAGCGGCTCCCCTTTTCCAACAAGGGAAAGTACATCTGGACTCACTCCGCAGGGATCTCATTTGTGTTGGCAGCCGTGTGGTTACTGTTTTCTTTTCACTCCAGGGAGCAGAGTCCCAAACTAGAACTGCTGATCATAAGCTCAGAGAAGTCCTGGGAGGATCCGACTGGAAGTGACAGAGAAGCACAAGACGTGAAAACAGTTTTGCGGTCTCTTTCCACTGGACATTGATGAGGGGAAGGCAGAGGAGAGGTCAGCACTCTACCCCATTATCTTCAGAAGTCTGCCCTCCATGCAGAAGCTTTCCTTACAGCTACATGCAGATCCAGCATCACAGAAGTGCTTGCAAAGTGTGGTCCTCAGGGCTGCAGCATCAGTACCACCAGAGGATTAGTTCAAACCCCCAGTTGTCAGGCCCCACCACAGACCAGTGGGTTAGGAACTATGGGCCAGGGACTCAGCAAAACATGCCTGGCCAAGTCATTTCTCCTTAATAAATTAAGTAGGACAACAGATGAGTTCTTTTCCCCACAGTATGTAGTGTGCATGCATTAAGCTGCAATTACTAAAGAAAAACTTTATCAAAGTTCGATGGTTCGATTCCCACAACTCAAACCAGCCAAACCTGCCCTGAAGGCATTCGGACCAAAAAAAAAAAACAGAGCTCCAAACAAAGTAAAAGCACTGAAAGGGCCCAGAGAAGCAGGAGCAGCCAGAATTTCTGCCGACTCATGAAGAGGTGGCCAAGGGGCCAGGGGAATAGCTCAGTAGAGTAAGCGCTTGCCTGGCAAGCACAATGGCCTGAGTTCAAGCCCTGGTTCCACAAAAAAAGAAAAAAAGAAAGTATACTATGAAGAGATGGCCAAGAATGGGGCTGACTTCACTCTTCGCTCCCCGTCCTGGCACCATCACTCCCGCGCTAGGCGAAGGAGGGAAAGGTTTTGATTCTCACCGCGAGGCAGCAGTGGCAATCCTATGGCACATGTGTTATCGTGCTTCTCTTTTAAGAGATGTTAATATCCAGCTGTTTTTTTCCTAACTAAAACCTCAGTATTCAGGTTTAACCGCAGTGTTGGCACAATTTGGTAAAGAAGTGGGTTTGGGGTTGCAGTTTGCTCACTCGGTCTCTAAAAATTTCACCGCTGCTGCTCTGGGTTTCCCAACAAGGTAGGAAAGAGCCTCAGGTAAGGGGCGACAACACGCGAATGCCGTGACCAAGCTCAAGAAGCGCTGCTCTGGGCTATAGATGAGGAAGGAATTAGCTCTCCCTGGAGGGGGGAAAGGATGAGGTGTATTAGACAGGCCTTCCGAGAGGAGGCTAAATCTGGAAAGACTCAGGAGACTCTCCAGGCAGAGGGGAGAAAAGGCAACCCAGGAAAAGGGAGTGGCAGACCGAAGCACATGTTCAACGCTTTCTTTCCAGTTTTCTTGCCCGCTTTCCTGCCTCTGTGCCATCTGTGGAGCATGCAGAATGTTCAGTGTTCCCTCGCACTGATGAGATCTGTCCACAAATGTTAAATGAAATCTCTTTTTAAGAAACAGTATTGGGCAGGGGAGATGGCTCAGTGGAATAAGCGCTTCCCTGGCAAGCGTAAGGGCCTGAGTTCAATCCCTGGTTCCACCAAAAAAAAAAATAAAATAGCAAGAAACAGTATTGCGAGCTGGTGAGATGGCTCAGTGGTCTAAAGCACCTACTTAGAACAAGCTTAGCAAAGCGCAGGGACCGTGGTTCAATCCCCCAGCACTACAAGCCAGCCAGCTCCGCCCCCTGGTGGGCTACACACACATAAATAAATGAATAAAAAAAAAAAAGAAAGAAAGAAACAGTATTGGGGCTGGGGAGATGGCTCAGTAGAATAAGCGCTTTCCTGGCAAGCACAAGGGCCTGACTTCAATCCTTGGTTCTGCAAAAAAAAGAAAAAAGAAAAAGTATAGTAAGCCCAGTGTGGAGGAGCACACTTGCAATCCCAGCACTCAGGAGGCTGAGGCAGGAGGATCACTGAGAGTTTGAGGCCAGTCTGGGCCATAAAGTTAATTCAAGCCCAGCCTGAACTGCATAGTGAAACCTGTCTCAAAAGAACAATAAAAACAAAAAATTTAGAAACAGTAATATAATTTTACTTTGTCCTGTTTCACCCCAACCTCTCCCTAGATCTTTCTTATTGTTTTCATTTTGAATTGTGGGTTTTCAAACCACATGTACTATAAAATTTATTACCTTTTTAAGCCATTTTAATTGTACAGTTTAGTAGTGTTAATCATATTCATGTTGTTGTTCAACAAATCCACAGATCTTGCCTTATTTCTTTCTTCAAAGTTGAATGTATAATCACTTATAAGTTACTAATCACAAGAAAGCCTGCTCCGTCATATTTTTGTTTTAATTTTTCAGATACAGGGTGTCCTTATGTGGTCCAGGCTGCCCTTCTACACAGGCTGGCCTCAAATTTGCAGGAATCCTCATAAAATGAAAAAGAAATAGAATAAGAAGAAGAATCTAGGGCCGGCCAAATAGCTCAGCAGATTAAAGCACCTGTAAGCAGGTACAGGGACCAGGGGTTCAGTCCCTGGGCCTGCCGTGCCAGCCTTGCCCCCAGGGAGCACTGAGATGACAACTGAGACCGGGAGTGGTGTCACGTGCCTGTAATCCCAGCTTTTGGGAGGCTGTTAACAGGTGGATCACTACGAATCCGATCTAGTAGTGAGACCCTGACCCTTCCCTAAAATCAACAACAACAACAACCAAAAAGAATCTTCTAAAGACAACCCCAGACCTAGATAGTGCACTGGTGGATTCTATCAAACATAAAGAAAGGACATATTAAATAAACTCAGGAGACAGAGAAGATGGAAAATTTCCTCAGTATATAATGAAGTCAATGTAACTTTGATACCAAAATCTGATGAAAGATTAGAAAAGCACCACAGAACACCATAAAACATAGATCCTTAGCCAAAAATTAATAAATCAAACCAACAATATATAAAAACAGTACTGCATCCAAAGGAAGTGGGTGTTTTTCCAAGATGCAAGATTTATTTTGCATTTTAAAAACATAATTGGGGGCTGGTGAGATGGCTCAGTGGTCTAAAGCACCTACTTAGAACAAGCTAGGCAAAGCACAGGGACCACGGTTCAATCCCCCAGCACCACATGC
>NW_004524864.1:808177-826593 GCF_000260255.1 Octodon degus
GTTTATTTTAGAGTCTACATCTGAGTGAGATCAAGTACTCTCTCTCTCTCTCTCTCTCTCTCTCTCTCTCTCTCTCTCTCTCTCTCTCTCTCTCTATGGTGTTTTACTCTGTAGTCTAGCAGGCTAACCTTGAACTCAATATATAGCCCAGGCTGTCCCCAAACTTGCAATGATCCTCCTGTGCTGGGATTCCAGGTGTGCACCCCAATGCCCAGCTAGTTCTTGTCTGTCTATGCTTCACTTATTGCTGCTCCCCAGTTCCATCTATGTTGCTGCAAATAGCAGAAGGTCAGCCTTTTACAGCTCCGTGGCATTCCATTGTGACCGTGTGCCACATTTTCTCTATCCACGCATCCCCTGGTGGACATCTAGATATTTGTACTTCTTACCTACTATGAATAGTGCCACAACAAACGTGGAAGTGCAGCTGTTTCTTTAACAGGCTGGCTTCATTTCCTTTGGATACATACCTGGGAGTGGGGCTGCTGGATCCCGGGCCTGTGGTTGTTCTGTTTTTAAGTGTTTCGAGGATGTCCACACTGTTTTGCACAGTGGCTGTGCTCGTTTACATCCTCACCAGCGGTGTGCCATGATGGCAAAGTTTTGTCTCCGAAGCGTGACATGCCGGCAGCAGGGTTCCACGCTACCTCACCTGTGTGCATTATTAAACCCCGGCATCTCCACCAGCAAATTCCAGGCAGATTATCTGGCTGATACCTGCATTTAAAAAGATTCCAAAAGTAGGGCTGGCCAAATAGCTGAGCAGATTAAAGCACCTGCAAGCAGGTGCAAGGGCCAGGGATTTGATTCCTGGGCCTGCGGTGCTGGTGATTGAGACTAGGCATGGTGGCGCATGCCTGTAATCCCAGCTCTTGGGAGCTGTAAACAGGAGAATCACTATGAGTCCGATCTAGTAGTTAGACCCTGAATACCCTGTAGACCCTTCCCTAAAAATACAGGAAAAAAAAAGATTTCAAGGTGGATAAAAAGAAATAAAAACGATTAGTGGCCAAGTTGCCTGACAGAAGTGGTAAAGGAGGTAAAGGGAGGACCAATTAGCCTCCTACAGCAGTGGTGTTAAATGACCTACGTAATCCCCTTTATGCAGAAAGCAGCAGCAGAGTTGAGGGTGGGGAACAAAGAAAATCCAGAGGCCAGAGCCCCGCTTTGGTCATCAAGCTGCTATCCCACACTGGTCCAGGGCCAAACCGCACCCACAGCCTCCTGGGGTTGTTTATGCTGAGCTTTATGTCACCTGCAATGTAGTTCAAATTGAGAGCAGATATGGAAAGAATTGAAAGCAGCTACTAGTTATGTCAGAAAGTACAACTGATCAGAAAGTGTGTGGACTTAAGAAGGGCAGTACAACACATACGCGTACCTGCGGAAGCATGTTTGAAGCTTCTAAGAGGCAAGACTGGCCGTACCAGCAGTTAGAGGCCACCTGAACACTCAGCTGTCCCAGATGCCACAGGAGGGGACAGGTAGGAAAAGGAAGGTTTGGTGTATATGTGAGTTGGATTGCCACCTCTGTTATAAAATACATGAGAAAATTGATGAAGAGGAAAATTTTGTTTTGACTCATGGTTTCAAATGTTCAGGTCATGGTCAGTTGGCCCCATCACTGGGGTCTGTAGCGAGATAGAGCAATGTAGTGAGGAGTGTGTGGTAGAGCAGATCAGCTCAGCCTCTGGCTGATGGGAATCAGAGAGAGAAAGGGGGGCCAGCATCTCCATACCCCTCCAGTGTGAACCCCCAGTGACCTCACTTTCTGCCATAAGACCCCCTCCTGGCAATGCCTCAGGCTGGTGACAATGCCTTTATCACAGTGTACTTTGGGGAACATCTGAGATCTAAGCCATAAAGTATAAGCTGGAACCATGTGTTCAGGACCAGAAAGTGGGCAGGAGGCTGAACTGAGGAGGAGGGCACTTTCCTGACAAATTTTGAGTTCAGTCCCTGCCCAAACCCTAACTCCACCCCCACAGAATGGCATTTAGTTTAGGTTATCTTAAAAGTTTGGATTTCATGTTTCTTTAAATCTGTATTCATTTTCTTTTTTTAATATTTATTTATTTATTTATTTTGTGTGTGTGTGTGTGGCCAGTTCAGCCCACCAGGGGGCGGGTCTGGCTGGCATGTGGTGCTGGGGATTGAACCGCGGTCCCCGTGCTTTTGCTTAGCTTGTTCTAAGTAGGTGCTTTAGACCACTGAGCCATCTCACCAGCCCTATATTCACTTTCTATGTACTCTGAATTATTTGTCGTAAGTAGTTATTTAAGAGTTTATTTGATCAGTTCAATTCCTGGTACCAAAAAAATAATGTATTTGGTGTACACCAAAAACTTAACTGGGTGTACTCGTTTTCCCTTGTGTCCAAATCAACCAGAACCTTCAGAGGCAATTACAGGTGCTCCACGCCTAACAAAGAGCATCAGTGAGTCTACTGTGTGCCTGACTGAGGCACAAGGGGTTCCTTCAGATTGGAGACATGGCCCTGGAGTCTCCCTAATGAGACTCTGGAGGGCTATTTGTGGCAGATCCAGTCACACTCACATATATGTATACATGTTGGTGCATATACATATACATATGCATAGGTGTGTGTACACACCACCAGGGCTGGTGCCGTGGAGTGTACAATCCTGGGGAAATAAGAGCAAAGCGGAGTCCCAGCGCTCACTGCTAGAGCCTGCTGGGCCTGGTCTCTGTGCACAGAGCTTTCCAGATGAATGTAGACTGTAAATCTTATACTCTGAGCCTCAAAGACTAACCACATATTCAAGCTGACTAAATTTAACATTCACTGTTTTACTTAAGCATCATTGCTTATGTGGGTACATTTTAAAGAAAAATCACAAACAATATAACCTTGAGGCAATTGCTTGTGTTTTTGAGCGGCTCCCCTTTTCCAACAAGGGAAAGTACATCTGGACTCACTCCGCAGGGATCTCATTTGTGTTGGCAGCCGTGTGGTTACTGTTTTCTTTTCACTCCAGGGAGCAGAGTCCCAAACTAGAACTGCTGATCATAAGCTCAGAGAAGTCCTGGGAGGATCCGACTGGAAGTGACAGAGAAGCACAAGACGTGAAAACAGTTTTGCGGTCTCTTTCCACTGGACATTGATGAGGGGAAGGCAGAGGAGAGGTCAGCACTCTACCCCATTATCTTCAGAAGTCTGCCCTCCATGCAGAAGCTTTCCTTACAGCTACATGCAGATCCAGCATCACAGAAGTGCTTGCAAAGTGTGGTCCTCAGGGCTGCAGCATCAGTACCACCAGAGGATTAGTTCAAACCCCCAGTTGTCAGGCCCCACCACAGACCAGTGGGTTAGGAACTATGGGCCAGGGACTCAGCAAAACATGCCTGGCCAAGTCATTTCTCCTTAATAAATTAAGTAGGACAACAGATGAGTTCTTTTCCCCACAGTATGTAGTGTGCATGCATTAAGCTGCAATTACTAAAGAAAAACTTTATCAAAGTTCGATGGTTCGATTCCCACAACTCAAACCAGCCAAACCTGCCCTGAAGGCATTCGGACCAAAAAAAAAAAACAGAGCTCCAAACAAAGTAAAAGCACTGAAAGGGCCCAGAGAAGCAGGAGCAGCCAGAATTTCTGCCGACTCATGAAGAGGTGGCCAAGGGGCCAGGGGAATAGCTCAGTAGAGTAAGCGCTTGCCTGGCAAGCACAATGGCCTGAGTTCAAGCCCTGGTTCCACAAAAAAAGAAAAAAAGAAAGTATACTATGAAGAGATGGCCAAGAATGGGGCTGACTTCACTCTTCGCTCCCCGTCCTGGCACCATCACTCCCGCGCTAGGCGAAGGAGGGAAAGGTTTTGATTCTCACCGCGAGGCAGCAGTGGCAATCCTATGGCACATGTGTTATCGTGCTTCTCTTTTAAGAGATGTTAATATCCAGCTGTTTTTTTCCTAACTAAAACCTCAGTATTCAGGTTTAACCGCAGTGTTGGCACAATTTGGTAAAGAAGTGGGTTTGGGGTTGCAGTTTGCTCACTCGGTCTCTAAAAATTTCACCGCTGCTGCTCTGGGTTTCCCAACAAGGTAGGAAAGAGCCTCAGGTAAGGGGCGACAACACGCGAATGCCGTGACCAAGCTCAAGAAGCGCTGCTCTGGGCTATAGATGAGGAAGGAATTAGCTCTCCCTGGAGGGGGGAAAGGATGAGGTGTATTAGACAGGCCTTCCGAGAGGAGGCTAAATCTGGAAAGACTCAGGAGACTCTCCAGGCAGAGGGGAGAAAAGGCAACCCAGGAAAAGGGAGTGGCAGACCGAAGCACATGTTCAACGCTTTCTTTCCAGTTTTCTTGCCCGCTTTCCTGCCTCTGTGCCATCTGTGGAGCATGCAGAATGTTCAGTGTTCCCTCGCACTGATGAGATCTGTCCACAAATGTTAAATGAAATCTCTTTTTAAGAAACAGTATTGGGCAGGGGAGATGGCTCAGTGGAATAAGCGCTTCCCTGGCAAGCGTAAGGGCCTGAGTTCAATCCCTGGTTCCACCAAAAAAAAAAATAAAATAGCAAGAAACAGTATTGCGAGCTGGTGAGATGGCTCAGTGGTCTAAAGCACCTACTTAGAACAAGCTTAGCAAAGCGCAGGGACCGTGGTTCAATCCCCCAGCACTACAAGCCAGCCAGCTCCGCCCCCTGGTGGGCTACACACACATAAATAAATGAATAAAAAAAAAAAAGAAAGAAAGAAACAGTATTGGGGCTGGGGAGATGGCTCAGTAGAATAAGCGCTTTCCTGGCAAGCACAAGGGCCTGACTTCAATCCTTGGTTCTGCAAAAAAAAGAAAAAAGAAAAAGTATAGTAAGCCCAGTGTGGAGGAGCACACTTGCAATCCCAGCACTCAGGAGGCTGAGGCAGGAGGATCACTGAGAGTTTGAGGCCAGTCTGGGCCATAAAGTTAATTCAAGCCCAGCCTGAACTGCATAGTGAAACCTGTCTCAAAAGAACAATAAAAACAAAAAATTTAGAAACAGTAATATAATTTTACTTTGTCCTGTTTCACCCCAACCTCTCCCTAGATCTTTCTTATTGTTTTCATTTTGAATTGTGGGTTTTCAAACCACATGTACTATAAAATTTATTACCTTTTTAAGCCATTTTAATTGTACAGTTTAGTAGTGTTAATCATATTCATGTTGTTGTTCAACAAATCCACAGATCTTGCCTTATTTCTTTCTTCAAAGTTGAATGTATAATCACTTATAAGTTACTAATCACAAGAAAGCCTGCTCCGTCATATTTTTGTTTTAATTTTTCAGATACAGGGTGTCCTTATGTGGTCCAGGCTGCCCTTCTACACAGGCTGGCCTCAAATTTGCAGGAATCCTCATAAAATGAAAAAGAAATAGAATAAGAAGAAGAATCTAGGGCCGGCCAAATAGCTCAGCAGATTAAAGCACCTGTAAGCAGGTACAGGGACCAGGGGTTCAGTCCCTGGGCCTGCCGTGCCAGCCTTGCCCCCAGGGAGCACTGAGATGACAACTGAGACCGGGAGTGGTGTCACGTGCCTGTAATCCCAGCTTTTGGGAGGCTGTTAACAGGTGGATCACTACGAATCCGATCTAGTAGTGAGACCCTGACCCTTCCCTAAAATCAACAACAACAACAACCAAAAAGAATCTTCTAAAGACAACCCCAGACCTAGATAGTGCACTGGTGGATTCTATCAAACATAAAGAAAGGACATATTAAATAAACTCAGGAGACAGAGAAGATGGAAAATTTCCTCAGTATATAATGAAGTCAATGTAACTTTGATACCAAAATCTGATGAAAGATTAGAAAAGCACCACAGAACACCATAAAACATAGATCCTTAGCCAAAAATTAATAAATCAAACCAACAATATATAAAAACAGTACTGCATCCAAAGGAAGTGGGTGTTTTTCCAAGATGCAAGATTTATTTTGCATTTTAAAAACATAATTGGGGGCTGGTGAGATGGCTCAGTGGTCTAAAGCACCTACTTAGAACAAGCTAGGCAAAGCACAGGGACCACGGTTCAATCCCCCAGCACCACATGCCAGCCAGACCCGCCCCCTGGTGGGCTGAGCTGGCCACACACACATAAATAAATAAAAATTTAAAAAAAAAATAAAAACGTAATCAGTACAATTCAGTATGTTTTGAAGTAAAGAAGGAAAATCATAAGATTTTTCACAAAGATCAACATTCTAATGATCTTCAAACAAACAAACTCCAAGCAACTTTGAATTGAAGGAACTTCCTAATATTAATAAAGGGCACCAGTAAAATACCTGTAATGAGCGTGACAATGGTAAACTATTAAACAATTTACCCCAAATAGGAGTCAAGCAAGAGTGTTCACTTTTGGGCTGGCGAGATGACTCAGTGGTCTAAAGTGCCTGCTGAGGCAAGCTTAGGTAAAGTGCAGGGACAGTGGTTTGATCCTAGGTACCACATGCCACAGTAGCCCTACCCCCTGGCTGGGCTGAGCCATACACACACACACACACACACACACACACACACCAAGAAGAATGTCCACTTTCACCACTTCCTTCCATTTGGATAAAAGTCTCTAGCTGGTAGGAAAGGCAAAAAGTAGAAATAAAGAGGGCATAGATTGGAAACAATGAAGTACAACAGTCTGCATGTGTACAGTCTGTATGTGTATTATGTTATTATGGCAGATAGTGAGAAAGAGAAATGCTCACTTTCTCTGAGAAATGCTCAGAGAGCTGAAAATTTGGATACACGCTAGTTTTATTTTAGCTGGTGCACATGACGTCTAAGATGGAGTTTGGAATGTCGACCCTGAGAGAACTTTGTACATTTGCAAATAACTATGGTAACTTCATTACCTCATTTTGGGTTAGAGATTTAGCTCAGTGGTACAGCACCTGCCTGGCTAGTTCAAGGTTCTGAGTTCAATTCCTGGTACCCCCTTCCCCCAAAAAAAGATCTTGTCAAAAAAGTAAAATGAAGACTGTGTCTGTACCAAATCTC
Organism: Octodon degus; assembly: GCF_000260255.1. Taxonomy (NCBI): domain Eukaryota; kingdom Metazoa; phylum Chordata; class Mammalia; order Rodentia; family Octodontidae; genus Octodon; species Octodon degus. The sequence continues at coordinate 815,177 of NW_004524864.1, forward strand.
ATTTTGTAATTTTACAAAAATGTCAAACACAGGACTTATGTTTCCAAGGGGTTTGTTAGTTGAGCAGGATATAGTTAAATTTTAGCACACCTACAATTTGTTCTGTCTGTTCCCTTAGTTAACAACTTACTCTTCCTTCCTGGGTTTTATGGTTTGCTGAAAGGAAGGAGAGAGGAGTAAGTTCATCTAGAGTTTAAGGGACTTCAAGATGGATGCCTGAAAAACGGAATCACGTTAGCCTGATCAATATGATCACTGAGGGTTCAGGGAGAAAAGCTCAGTAGAATAAGCACTTCCCTGGCAAGTGCAAGGGACTGAGTTCAATACCTGGTTCTGAAAAAAAAAATCATTGAAAAATTCCTCACAAAAGTGAAAAACAGGTTAGCAGAATTTAGCAAATTTAACAAGGTCACAGGCCTAATCCACAAAAATTAACTATCTTCATATATATTAGCCACAAATAATTACTGAATGATGAAACAGTGTCATTTTAAATAACATCAAAACCACATATAAGAGTAAATTTAGTGAAAGTTATGCAAGGCCTCTTCACTGAAATCCACATATCATTATTTTCTAATTACTTTTATTGGTACGCTTTTGATCTACATAAAGACCACATTCATACAGGGAATCTGCACCTATGCATAACATATCTTAATTCTTTTTGTTCCTCAGTCCCATCCCTCCTTCAACTCTTCTTCTTCTCCTCCTTATTTACAAAAGCTTTGTTTCCATTCTTTCTCCTCTGTTCTCTTTTTTCCCTTTTCCCTTTCCCCTCTCCCTCCTTCCTTGTTCTCCTTCTCACTGGAACATTTTCTTCCCATTTCGCAACATCTATCATCCATTTTGGTTCTTTACATGTTTGGTTTCTCATACACTGGGGCAGGGATATAGCTCACCAGCATAAGCACCTGCCTGGCAAGTGCAAGGTCCTGAGTTTGATTCCCAGTACAAAAAAGAAAGGTGATTTCTCACACAAGGGAAACAATACAGTATTTAAACATATGTGTCTGACGTATTTCACTTCAAAGTGTGATCTCAAGATGCATCCATTTAGCTAAAGATATCTCAAGTTTATCTTTCTTTATGACAGAATAGTACTCCATTGTACATGATAAACTCCTTTTCTTGTTGGGCATGGTGGCACACAGCTATCATCTCAGTACTTGGGAGGCCGAGGCAAGAGGATCACTGTGAGTTCAAGGCCAGTCAGGGGTACATAGTGAGATCCTGTATCAAAAACCAAAAACCAAAATCCTACATTTCCTGTATCCATTTAACCATTGATGGGCATCTAGGCTGCTCCCAGGATTTAGCTATCACAAATAATGCTACTATAAATGTGGGTGTGCATATATCACTGTGGTGTTTCAACTCTTTCAGGAAGATAGCAAGAAGGGGAATAGCTGGGTCAAGTGGAGCCTCGACTGTTCATTCTTTGAGGAAACTCCACACTGATTTCCATACTGGTTCTATCAGTTTACACTCCCACCAACAGTGGAGAAGGGTTCTCCCCACAGCTCCTCCAACATTTATTATTGGTGAGGTCCTGATGATAGTTACATTTCTGGGGTGAGATGGAATCTCAGCATTGTTTTAATTTGCATCTCTTGAATGACCAGTGATGTAGAACATTTTTTCATACATTTATTTGCCATCTATATTTCTTCATCTGAGAAGTTTCTGTTCATTTCAGATGTCCAACTTTGGATTGAGTCTTTAAGTTTTGGGAGCCTGTATTTTTTGTTTTTGTTTTTGTTTTTGGTTTGTTTGGTTTTTCTTGTTTTGTTTTTTTTTGGGTTTTTTTTTTTTTTTTTGCAGAACTAGGGATTGAACTCAGGCCCTTGCACTTGCCAGGCAAGTGCTTATTCTACTGAGCTATCTCCCCGGCCCCATTGAGATCTTTATATATTCTAGATGTTAGTCCTTTGAGGAACAGGTGCCAAATATTTTTTCTCCTTTCTGTGGGTCCTCTCTTTGCTCCTGAAAGATACTTTTGCTGTGCACAGAATTCTGAATTTTAAGGTTTTTAAACTTATATAAGAGGAGGCTGGGGAGATGGCTCAGTGGAATAAGTGCTTCCCTGGCAAGCACAAGGGCCTGAGTTCAATCCCAGGTTCTGCAAAGAAAAAAAAAAAAAAAAGAACCATATAAGAGGATGTCCTCCCATTGCCTTCTGGCTTATATGTTTGTTTTTTTCATGAGGAGCTTGCTATAATCATATCTTTACTCTTCTATATGTAATGCATCCCCCCTACCACCACTTTCAGTATTTCTCCTTCACTCTAGACTTGTAGCAGTCTGAATAGACTGTGTTTAATGTATTTGTTTTAGTGTTTGTCTTGCTTGGGGTTCCCTGGGGTTCTTGAGACTGTTGTTTAATGCTTTTGATTATATTTGAAAAAAAAATTAAAGAATCATTCTTCAAACATTTCATTTATTCTTTCTTCCTCCAGGGTTTTTGTTTGGGCTAGTTACTGGCCTAGGAAAACATCATGGCAGCATCGGCTCTTCCCCTGCTAGGATACATTTCTGGAGTAGTAGTTGCTCAAAGAAGCTGGGCATGACAGCTGTACTGTGTATTGTGAAATTTCCCTCAGAAAGCTGACCAAGGGCTGTTTCCTCTGGGCTTATGTAGGTCCCTGTCCACACACTCACAGCAATACTGAATAGTATTGGGTTTTAAAAATTCTGATGAGATAAAAGTTCGCTGCTTTTCTGTTGGTGCTGCTCCCATACCTGAGTTTTCAAGTATGCCTTAATAGACTCAGAAAAGGAGATCCAGCAAAAATGGGAATGAAAGTGGAGGAGAAAAAAAGGAGGAAGTACAAAGGTGTTCTGAAGCTTCACTTCTATGTCTATGCAGCTCTGGCTTGGCCTGTAGCCACTGTTGTTAACTGGTGAGGGGAGACAATCCGAGGAAGTGAGCACTGGCCCCACCCGGCCTCCCACCTTCGCCCAAACTGGTCCCTCACACACAGTGGCCCACCTTTCCAGGGGTGAGGATACGGCCAACTGCAGGGGCAGCAGACCAGGGCACCTGGCTTGCCACTGTGATGTGGCCTCCACTGGTAGGCACACTGGTGACACCCCTGGGTGCTAGTGCTCAGTGGGCTTGGGGTGTCACAGCTGGTGAGCAGATTTTATCTAGAGCTCATAAGCATTATATCAATAAAAGAATTAAACAAGGAAGCTTAAAAGGAGAAACAAAATCACTTTATTGGAAAGAAGAGAGAAAGAAGGAGATGGACAGTTACCTGGGTGGAGTAAGTAGGGAGCCTGGAGCCGGCTCGCGAGGGTCTCTGTTCTTAGCCTCTCTCGTACATGACGAGAAAGGGATCCTGCCCCCAGAGGTGTTATAACTTGAGCAGCTTTTCTAGGCTCTGAGACCCCTTATTTGGCCATCGTCCTTTTTCATCGCCTATGTGCACATTCTTTGGTATTTTTGTTTTGTCAAAGTAATATTGGTGAGATTTACAGCACAGTCTCACATTCAAGGCCAAGTTAGCAAAGAGGGATACATGTGCATTTTAGTATATTAACATGGTGAGAGAATAATAAATACATATATATGTACATATATATGTATATTTATGCATAGGTGCGAGTATATAGCTTATGTACTGAGTTAGCTTTTTGACTATATCACCCTGGCCCCACTTTGGCTCCTTCGTGCCTCGCATGGGGTGGGGCAGGAGGAAACGGCCCTGGCACTGCAAGGAGCCGGCTTATCAGTCTCCCTGCCTGTGTTCCTTGGCTGCCCTCTCTAGCAGGGCTTTGACTCTTTATTTGCCAGAAACCTCCCCGAGGCCCTACCCTTTCCCTGCCTGTCCTCCGTCTTTCCCTGCAGTGTGTGTGTGGGAGGGGGGGGGCTTCTTTGCCTGTCTTTCTCAAGAAGTATAAGTGTGGGACCCAAAAAAGAAACTTTCGGGGCTGGAGAGATGGCTCAGTGGTCTAAAGCACCTACTTGGAACAAGCTTGGCAAAGCACAGGGCGGCGGTTGGATCCCCCAGCACCACATGCCAGCTAACCCCGCCCCCTGGTGGGCTGAGCTGGACACACACACATACACACACACACACACACGCTAAATAAATGTTAAAAAAAATTTAATAAAAGAAAAAGGAAACTTTCCTTTCTCGCCATCCTCTTCCTTCTTTGGTACCACTGGTCCTTTACTCAGAGAGGAATGCTGAGGCATCAGGATCAAGTTTACCCAGAAAGGTAAATATTAAGATGCCAAGGACCCCTTGTAGCCCATCTTCAGCAACAAACCTGATGCTCCTGAGTTCTGGGGTGGGGGGCTGCATGATGGAGACGGACTTAGAGCTGCGGTGAGCTGTCACTACTGTAGAACACAAGGTTCATAAAGACAGCCGCTGGGTCTGTTTCATTCACTGCTATGTGCTGAGTGCTACTAAAAAAAAAAAAAAAAAAAAGTGCTCAATTTGTCACTCAATGAATGAATCATGACTGCTCTAAATTCTTTCATTCCCTTACTAGAAATTACCTGGTAACATCACCAGTCTGGCTTAACTTGCCCTCCACTTGGAAGATGTGCTTGGATCTCAGAGCAGGCAGCTAAAACATAAAAGTCACTATTATTTTGAAGACCAAAGACAGAGCTTCCTGGATTGAAGACGGCCCTCTTACCACACATCTCCTTTTCCGTAAACTCAGACAATGGCCCCAACAGTAGCCTCTTACTTTCTGTCTGCTCCCTCAATGCTGACTATAGTCTTAATCATGACTTCTACTTTGGCTATGGCTTTACATCTGTCTCTCCTAACTTCTGACCACAACGTACTGCAGCCTTGATCTTAGGCTTCTTTCAGACCCAGATCTTTTTTTTTTTTCCTCTGTATTTTAGGGAAGGGTCTACAGGGTGTTCAGGGACTCACTACTAAATCAGACTCATAGTGATTCTCCTGTTTACAGCCTCCCAAGAGCTGGAATTACAGACATGCACCACCACAACCAGTCTCAATCACCGTCTCAGTACGCCCCAGAGTTGGGGCCCGCACGGCAGGCCTGGGGATCCGTGGCAACTGCGCCTGCTTGCAGGGGCTTTATTCTGCTGAGCAATTTGGCCAGCCAGATTTTTTTTTTTCTCTTTTTTTTTTTTTTTTTTTTTTTTGCAGAACTGGGGATTGAACTCAGTCAGGCCCTTGAGCTTGCCAGGGAAGCACTTATTCTACTGCGCCATCTCCCCGGCCCCTGGCCAGCTAGATCTTAACCTCTGGTGATATTATTTTCCTCCTTCCTGGCCTCCTGTCTTACAACTCTGCTTTTGCTAAGCCCATGTAACTGGGTTCTTTTCAGCTCCTCTCTCTTTGCGGGTCTGGGTTGGGCCCAGCAGCTTCTGTCCCCAGCGATTTCTCCCTCACCATACTCCCTCCTTCCCAGGGTCCAATGTTGGCACTGGCGGTAGCCCTGAAGAAGTGGCCTGGATCCAGTTATGGAAGTTGGAAACTACTTCAGCTTTGGAGAGAAGAAATGGTTCTAGCTCAGAGGCAAGGGAGCGGGGCATTTATACATGCAGATGGGGGCATCTAGCTCCCAGCGCAGGAGGTGCAGGGCACACATTCAAGGCTGAGAAAGACAGGAAACAGCTGTACACAATGGTCGCTGGAGTTTGTGGCCAGGTAAGAGCTTGTTGAGCATAGCATGCAGAAGTGAGCAAACCCGAGGGATGACACAGTACTGGTGTTGAGTATATATATATGCTTTGTTCTCCAGGCAAGGCTAGGCGCGGGCTGGCATGTGTTTCTAAAACAAAAGGCACATTTCTCCTGATGCAGGATGTCCCATGTGTAACTGATGCCTGGGTCTTAGGACAGACTGAATGCATACGGATAAGGAAGCAGGAGGGTGCTTGGCCAGGGCTCCTGGCACACGTATGTGTGCACTTTTCCTGAGGAAGCCTCACCATCAGGACTCCGGAGAGAAGTGTGTCTTGGAATATTGATGCACACCTGCAATCCCAGCATGCTGAGAGGCTGAGGCAGCGGATCACTGTGAGCTCGACGCCAACCGGAACTACACAAGTGAGTTTGAGGCCACTCTGTACTATACAGCGAGACACTGTCTCCAAAACCAAACCTGTGTTGGAGAAAACAGAAGGGTGTGGAAGAAGGTGCTGGGAGTGGAGAAATTCTATTTATTTATTTATTTATTTATTTATTTATTTATTGCAGTACCAGGGATTAAACTCAGGACTGTGTGCTTACCAGGCAAGCACTTACTCTACTGAGTTAACTCCTCAGGCCCGAGAAATCCTCTTTGTTAATGACTCCTGTTCCCTTCTATTGCAGTCCTCTATGGTCACCAGGAACTTTGTTCCAGTGAGTGTCAAGGTGACAATTTGGTTGAAAGCAGAGAGAGAGAGAGTAGATTAGACAGAGAGAATAAGGAAGAAGGGAGATCGCTGGGCAGTGAGCTTCCAGGCCCTCTAGGCCTGCAGAACCTGCTGACTAAGACATCCAGCTCGTCTGCTAGCCTGGGGCCTCAGAACTCCTAGAAACCTGTGGAGGCCGCCAGTTGCCAGCTGTGCAGCCACAGGTCGGCCAGGGGACCGATCATTTGCTTTCATTTTAAGGCACTTTTTGCAAACACCAGGATTTGCATGCAGGCATGCTGCCAAGTGGCTTCGAGGTTCAAATGCTAAGAAACAAGCATTCCTTTTTTTATGAATTTAGGACAGCGTCTACAGGGTGTATGGGTCTCACTACGTAGATTGAACTCATAGTGATTCTCCTGTTTTCAGCCTCCCAAGTGCTGGGATTATAGGCGCCCACCACCACACCCAGTCTCAATAGCTAGCTCAGCAGGCCCCGGGGGCAGGGCCAGTGTGGCAGAGCAGGACCATGTGTAGCCCAGGGCTCAGTCCCAATCCCAGCAGCACCAAAAACAAACAACAGTACTATGAATAACTACTGTGAAGACAACAATATGCAATGTATTAATTATTGTAACCTGTTTTGAAACTGTCTCATTGCTATTTGTTTTTTTTAAGTGAATATATACAATTTATTTAACACTCAAACTTCATTAAGACATGTGCAATATGGCAATTTTACTGGGGATTTAACCCTACCTAGGATATGATTGCTTGCTGGGGCTTAGCAACAGGGTCCAGTTCACACTTAGCACTAATTAAATAGTTATTGAATAAATACAATACCAAAACAAAATGCAGGGGGCTGGTGAGATGGCTCAGTGGTCTAAAGCACCTACTTAGAACAAGCTCAGCAAAGCACAGGGACCGCGGTTCAATCCCCAGCACCACATGCCAACCAGCCCCGCTCCCTGGTGGGCTGAGCTGGACACACACACACACACACACACACACACACACACATAAATAATTTTTTTAAAAAATGCATTCAAATACTTTTCTTTAAAAAAATTCAATTTTAAAGGCCTTTCTAATCAGGCTAAAGACAAACACAATAAAGGTAGATATGCTAGTTTAACATAATTGGCTGATTTTATACAGCACTTATATCTTTTAGTCCACAAGTATATTATTAAATGATAGAGAACATCTAATACAACCATTTCTACAGAACTAGGAAATAAATTTCTAAGAAAGAAAGATTTTACAGACCCCATCTTTTATACCCACCCCAACAGTCTACTCTAAAGAGGATAAAGCCAGTGACTTTCCTCACAAGAGCTCACGACTAATGTTGCTTTGCTATCAAAATCTATATTTCTGATCCGTTATGAGCATTGAGACAAGACTCAAAAATTCCCAAAGAAGCACAATGCACGCTGTGATTGCCTGTTCAGCACCAGCGAGCACTGCATTCAAAACTATCTCATCCCAGGAATTAAATAAGGTCAGCCACATTCATGGGCATTTCCTCGACGGTAGTATTGTAGAAAGTCTCAATGTCACGAAGAATCCTCTTGTCTTCCTGGGTAACAAAGTTTATAGCCACACCTTTCCTCCCAAATCGACCCCCTTTGCCAATTCTGTGAATATAGTTTTCACGATTGGTAGGTAGATCATAGTTTATAACCAAAGACACTTGTTGCACATCAATTCCACGAGCCAACAAGTCAGTAGTGATCAGAACACGGCTTGACCCCGATCGGAATTCCCTCATGATAACATCTCTCTCCTTCTGATCCATATCACCATGCAGAGCAGAAACAGTGAAGTCTCTGGCATGCATTTTCTCAGTGAGCCAGTCCACCTTGCACCTTGTATTAAGAAAGATAACAGCCTGCGTAATGGTGAGTGTTTCATACAAATCACAAAGTGTGTCCAACTTCCATTCCTCTCTTTCAACATTAATATAAAACTGCTTGATTCCTTCCAGGGTCAATTCTTCCTTCTTCACCAGAATCCGAATTGGATCTCTCATGAATTTTTTGGTCACCTCCAACACATCAGTTGGCACTGTGGCAGAAAGCAACACAACCTGAATACTTGTATTTAGTTTTTGGAAAATCTCATAAATTTGATCCTTAAACCCTCGGCTCAACATTTCATCTGCTTCATCCAAAACAAACATTTTGATCCATTTTGGAGAAAGGTATCTTCTGTTTAACATATCAAACACTCTCCCTGGGGTACCAACAACAATATGTGGTGCTTCAGCCTGCAGCTTCTGCATTTCATTTCGAACATTTGTTCCACCAATGCAGGCATGACAAGTTGCTCCCATATAATCTCCAAGTGCCAGAATTACCTTTTGGATCTTTGATACAAGGAATAATAGCTCTTTGCTGAATAGCCGAAGGCTTCTCAAAACCATAAGCATAGATGCCCCGAAGAAGAGACTCCTTTAAGTTCATATCATCAAAGTTACCAACAATCTCATTCCAGTTGCTCTCGATGACACCATCGGGGTCCATTCCCTCTGGGCCTCCATGTTCTCTGTTATAATCCGCAGAACCACCAGACATGATCCGAAGAACCACTCAGCGCCCGACTGAAAAGCTCTCATTGCTATTTGTTTCTCAATAAAATTAATAAAAATAATGGATACAAAAAAAAAAAAAAAAAGGCAACTTAGGAAAATATCTAACAAAAGAAAACAACCAGTATATTCACTCCCACTTTGTATCTTTTTTTTTTTAACTATAAGGCAAGGTAATTGATAAAATAGATAATGCTTTTAAGGCAGCATTAAACATTTAAGCGTGAAAGGTTAAAATGTGGTAACATTCAGGGCCAGCCAGATAGCGCAGCAGACTAAAACGCTAGCTCAGGCAGAGCACAGCGGCCGGGGTTCAATCTCCCCCTGCCCAACCCCCATGCTCTGCTGGCCTCGCCCCCGGGGCCCGCTGAGCTAGCTATTGAGACTGGGCGTGGTGGTGGGCGCCTATAATCCCAGCACTTGGGAGGCTGAAAACAGGAGAATCACTACGAGTTCAATCTACATAGTGAGACCCATACACCCTGTAGACGCTGTCCTAAATTCATAAAAAAAGGCAAAAAAATGTGGCAACATGTGGCAAGTTTACTTACTTTTCCCTGAACAGCAATTTAAACCTGTCTTGTAACAAGCTTCATTTTGATTCGACACTCGGGTTGTCTTTCACAAGCCTCTGAGATGCTCACGTGTCAGACCCGCCTGTCACCGCCTCTCCTTCTCCAAGGAAACTGAAAGATAAACATCAGAGGTCCGTTTCCTCTCCGCTTTTTACTGATTGCTCCACCGCTTTCTTTCCCAATTTAGAGTTCGTTTTAGTTCTGCCCATTCAGCTATGGCTTCTTTTAGCACGAGGTGGACGAAATGCTCAGGCAGTGCTGGGGCTCTACTGCCCCCTGGAGGTTGATCTCATTCCCTCGGCTCTGCTCCATTCTCCGCTCTGCTCGGTGATGTTGGGTTACTGAAGAGGTGCCCTGACTTTGGTAGTTAGACTCTGTTTCTCTCGTAAAATGATTCTTCCTTCTCCCCTCTATTTTAGTTGAAGCACTGAGATTAACGAAAGGAATTTTACCAGGAAATTAACAAATATTATAAGTCTATAGAGCAAAACATTTTAACCTCAGACACTGTCTAGCCTGGCCTCTGCACTAGTTGGTGGCAGATTCTCCCCCCTCCCCCACCCCCAGTCCAACCCCAACCCCCACCCTCACCCCCAACTCCCCCACCCACTACCTGGGTGGAGCTACTACCTGTCTGGCTGATCACTTATCTCTCTCAGGCCTACATCTGGCTTATGGACATCCTTTATGATGCACAGCCATGTGTGAGAGAAGCACTATGTTATCCTAGGTATTGTTTTCCTGTATTTTATAATAATCCATAGAGGCTCAGTGGAATAAGTGCTTGCCTGGCAAGAGCAAAGTCCTGAGTTTGATCCCTGGCAACACACACACACACACACACACACACACACACACACACAGATCATCATCATCATCATCATCATCATCATCATCATCATCATCATCATCATCCATGGCAAGAGAAATGATATTTTCCTCCCAGTTATCTCTGTTATTTCAGTTTGATCCCTTTTCTTCTATTTCTCGACTCTCCTAGGAGAATTATCATCATCCCTACGTGAAGGTTGGTGTTTATGTTCAATGAAGCTCAGCTTCTTCATTGGTTGGCACCAAACCCGCGCCCATGAGGGGAAGGCAAACACCAGCTGGGTTTCATTCCCTCACCTCTCCAAGTGAGATCCACGCTGATCTTCCCTTGTAAACAACTTTGCACTTTCCTGACACCCCATTCCAACTAAATTCCAGCTGCATAAAGAATCTGCTGTGCAGGCAAAGGAGCACGAAATAGGGAAAGAATCCTGCCACTGTCACATCCCCTGGGGTCTGCTGCCAGGAAGTGCAGCTCCTTGTCAGACTTACAATTTTCCTCATTAGCAAGTAAGAGAAATATTTCTATACAACCAACTCTGCTTAGAGGGAAAAAAAAAAACCTTAGGAATCAATGTATGAGACTGAGGTATTGTCCTGGGCTTCAGGAAGTGGGCCAGAGAGTGTCACTGACCAGGGACCATGCTGAGGGCCCGGATGCCTGAAAGAGGTAATGCAGAGACAAGCTGGTCGGAATTGGCATTTTTGATCTTTAGTGTTCTTTAGGGCTGATCTAGAGATTTTTGTTAATGTCTTCTGTTCAATTCCCCTTCCCTTCACCTTATCTTTATCTGCTTTCCAAACAAATGGTCAGCATGACAATTCTGTACATATTTGGAGCAATTCATTTCTTTTTTTTCTTTCTTTTTCTTTTTTCTTTTTCTTTTTTTTTTTTTTTTTTTTTTTTCATTTCTTAGTCATCTTTTCTCTAAAGTTAGGTTGGATCCAGAATTTAAAAAAAAAAAAATTTATGGAGACACAGTTTATGCCATGTAGTCCAGGCTGACCTCAAACTCATAGCAGTCCTCGTGCCTCAGCCTCCTGAGTGCTGGGGTTATAGTTGTGTGCTACTGTG
>NW_004524864.1:826743-837338 GCF_000260255.1 Octodon degus
TGTGTGTGTGGCCAGCTCAGCCCACCAGGGGGCGGGGCTGGCTGGCATGTGGTGCTGGGGGATTGAACCGCGGTCCCTGTGCTTTTTTGCTAACCTTGTTCTAAGTAGGTGCTTTAGACCACTGAGCCATCTCACCAGCCCCACGCATTGCGTCTTTTTTTTTTTTTTAAATTTATTTATTTATTTTTTGTGTGTGTATGTGGCCAGCTCAGTCCACCAGGGGGCGGGGCTGGCTGGCATGTGGTGCTGGGGATTAGAACCGCGGTCGCTGTGCTTTTGCTTAGCTTAGCTTGTTCTAAGTAGGTGCTTTAGACCACTGAGCCATCTCACCAGCCCACGCATTGCGTCTTGATCCTTTTTGTTTCCTCTCCCTCACCTCTCAGATTCTTGTCTTTAGAGCCTGCGGGAATGAAGTTTGGGAAGCACAGGAGCTCTCTTTAAGAGCACTGGAATGAGCTTGTGTCAGTGTGGGTCTGAAAGCCTCCTTGTTACACGGCATGTCTAGTTCCACTTCTGGCCGTTTCTGCTGTTTCTCAGATGCAAGGCTATTTCTAACCCTAGTTTCCAATCCTTGAATCACATTTACCTTCCCCCCCCCCCCCCCCGTATTGTAGGGAAGGGTCTACAGGGTGTTCAGGGACTCACTACTAGATCGGACTCGCAGCGATCCGCCTGTTTACAGCCTCCCACGAGCTGGGACTACGGGAGCGCACCACCACGCCCAGTCTCAATCACCAGCTCCGCGCATGCCGGGGGCGAGGCTGGCACGGCAGGCTGGGGATCAAATCACTGGCCGCTGCACCTGCTTGCAGGCGCTTTAGTCGGCTGAGCTGTTTGGTCGGCCCACATTTTCTTTTTCTGAGATTCTCACCTGAAGTATGTTCCTAAGAGTTTCTGTTGCCTCTTCACTTTACCTCATCCGCAAGCCCAGTCCTAACCTAATTCCGAAGCCCTGACCTTCACCTCTCTGGAGCTAGTTGGTGCCCTCATGACTGCCTCCTCAAGAGCCATCCGGTGACTCAGGGCAGAGAGGAACCCGCCAGCCAGACCCCAGCTTTCTTCACACTGGACACAGCTGGCTGGAATGGGACAGGCGTTTCCTCAGTGCTGGGAAGCCAGCTTCCAATGGGAGAAGCCTTCTCTGATGGAAAACTTGAAGATTTCCTTGTTTTTAATCCTCTCCTCAACTTGTAATTCCATCTCTGTCACTCCCTAGTCCTAATCTCCAGTTGGTAAGTCTTTAATATGAATCAAATAGCCCTTCCAATAAAATTATTTCTACTATTTCATCATATACCTTATCCCCCTCTAGGCCTGATCCTATATATATGAAATAAGAATAGAGAGGGGAAAAACTGGTCTTGAGTTAAGCCTCTTCCCACCTCTTCGTATGTATAAAAATGTCGCTCAGCGTTCTGTCTCTGTGACAAAATACTTAAAATAATCAAGTTAAAAGAAGGAAAAGCTTATTTCAGCTTCCAGTCTAAGAAAGTTCTGTCCACTTGTTCTTTGGGCCCTGGGGCAACACAGTAGATTGTGACAAAGCACGTGGCAGAAGGCCCCTGTTTACTTCACGGCACTGGATAGAAAGCCAGGACCCCACAGTCCCCTTTGAGAGTGTGTTCCTTAATGACCTAACTTACTTTAACTAAGTCCCACTTCCAAAAAGTGCCACCCTTCGAGTAGTGGCATGGACTGAGAACTAAATCTTCAACACGTAGACCTTGGGGAGACGCTCAAGACTCTCACTGTAGTGATGCCCTCTGAGGGAAGTCTAGATTTTAGAAAACTTATAAGGAAGGCCACTTAACGTTGGTTGTCAATGCTGTGAGAATGCTGCTTAGCTAGCGGCCTCACAGTGCCGGTATCATACAGCAAAGCTCATGCCTTGCATATTCATGCAGAGTGGTCCGCTAGACGGCTGATCCTGGTGAACGTCTACGTGTCTGTGTGTCCCTGGTTGTACACTGGTGCTTCACATGTTCCTCCTGCTCCAGCAAGCTTGCCTGGGTATACTACTGTGTCAGGGATGTGGTGCTGCACCAAAAGTTGATGTACAGGCTTTTCTAAGCTCTACTTAGGTCGCACACTGCTAAGGACCAGTTTGACGTAGTATAGAGTAGGCTATTATTATTATTATTATTATTATTATTATTGTAGTCAAGTTCTCACTATGCAGTTCAGGCTGGCCTTGCGCTCACTTTGTAACACAAGCTGGCCTCAAACTCACAGTAAGCCTCCTGCCTCAGCCTCCCTAGTGCTGAGATTACAGGCATGCACCACCATGCCTGGCTGGAATAATTAGTATTAATAAATTGGCACAAAAATAAATTGAGAGTCTGTCCTAAGCCTACATGACTTGTGTTAAGATTGGCTGGCTTAAGGACAGATTAATGTTTAAGCCAACGGTCAGTGTCAAGGCTAGTAAATAGTCTGAGAAGTCTTGGTGCCTCAAAGCACGATAACACGGCAGCTGAAGACTTGACTCCTATAAATTCCTTCTAGCTCAGTAGGTGCAGTTAGCAGACAATCAGGCTACTGATTAACCCTGATCTGCTCCTGGGTGCTTGTCCAAAAATGCACTGGTCCTCAGTTCTTGAACCTTGACCACCAAGCACTTCACTCCCACCGCTTCCTGCAACCCAGCAGCACTCCCCCCACCCCTCACTCCCCTGCCACAAGGCAAACTAAACTGTACACCTAAGAAGGCCAAGGACTCCTAGCCCATCTTTAGGCTCTGACCATCCTGCAGCCCCTTGCAGCTAAAATATATGTTTTCTTCTGTGGTTGTGCCCCTGAGCTAGAAATCAGTGGTCCTAGGCCAGAGTCCCATAACACACACTACCAGTCCATCTCCATAAGAGGACACATGGTGGAGCTGCAGGAAATTCCATGGCCTAAGATCCAGAGACCCAGGAGGGATGAAGAAGCAGAGCCATGGTGGAGCTCATTCAGCTTGGCTATGTAGGAAGCACATACTACCTGGGGCTACCTTGACTGTTTTTTTATTCTGTGCATCACTCCACCACTCTACTCAGAAGTATTTTTCAACCTTAGTATCTATATCTACTTTTCTTATCTCTACTTTTTTTATCCTTGAAATGTATGTGATTTCTGCTTAATTTTGGTCATCCATATCTATTGCCTGGATGTAGTTGATAAAGGTATCACCCATAGTTCTCCTTGACTTGACAACTATAACTCAGCCTTATTACCCTTCTTTGTTCCAAAATATCATAGTACAAGAGCACTCTATAACTCCCTCATCTGGGTTAGTATGGCTGGCTACATACTGAAAGGATTTCTCTCTTTTTCTTTCAAGGGACGTTTTGAGATATAGTATATAATCCAGAGCAGGTACCTCATTGCTACCAAAATGCCTACTTCTACCTGCAATCTTTCTACAACACAACCCACAACTTTCTTGGCATACAGTTAAAGGGCCTCTTGAAATGTGGTCAGTCCCAGGAACGTGACATTTGAAGGTGGAATTGCTACACTGATCCAGTGGATGTCAGACCTGACCAAGAAGGAATTCACCTTGGCCTATGGTGTGAGCCTGGGGATGGGGCATAGAGGAAGGCATAATGGAAGGGACAGACTGGATGGATAGGCCTCCAGATGGAGATATCTGTGTGTCACAGCACACATATAGGGGACATATTGTCTGGGTGTGGTGGCACACACCTGTAATGCCACCACTCTGGGAGGCTGAAGCAAGACGATTACAAGTTTCAGCTCAGCCTGGGCAACTTAGTGACTTTCAAGACCTTGTCTCAAGTAAAAAGTAAAAATGGACTGGAGATGTAGCTCAGTGTGAAGGTCCTGGGTTCAATCCCTAGTATTATAAAAATAAAAATGTAAGCAACTGTTTAAAGGAACAGGTGAAATTAGTTTCTAATGCATATAAATGAGTACGTTCCAAATATTTCAACATGAAGTCAATATAAAAATTACAGGGCTGGCCAGATAGCTCAGCAGATTAAAATGCCTGCTTACGCAGGCACAGGGCTTGGGGTTTGATCCCCGGTTTGTCATGCCAGCCCCGCCCCCAGAGATTGGGCATGGTGGCAGGAGACTGTGATCCCAACGATTGAGAGGCTGAAAATAGAAGGATCACTACCAGTCCGATCTGTGTAGTGAAACCCTGTAAAGCCTGTACTAAATACATAATAAATAAATAAATAAAATTACCTATAGGTGTTTTACAGGCTTTGTTTCAACTAGGTGTTTGAAACAGTTTATATTTTATATTTGAAGTATGCCTTGGTTTAGACTGACTGTATTCAATAGTCGGCGAGCACTGAATACTGTGAAATTGTTAACACTTGCACGTGGCTAGCAGAGACTGAATTGCACTGCGCAGGAACAGAGGAAGGGGAAATGGAGTAATTATGAGATTTTGAGCAGGAATCCAGGGAAATTGTGTGGGATGATGAAATGGGAACTTGCTGTGTAGGGCCAGAAGGAAGTGGGTAAGTAGGGCCAGGCCAGGAGGAGGACATGACCTCAGGGGAAATTTTCATTCTGTGTCACTGGCCTTTTCTTTTGTCAGTACTTGGGACTGAACCCAGGGAGTCACACATGTTAGGATAGTGCTTCTCTGAGCTACACCTGCAGGCCACCTCTCTCTGGTCAATAGATTTAAGGAAATAATGTAATGTTAAAATTAACAAGCATAGTAGCTTCATTGGGGAGATAGAATCACAAGTTGGTGGCCTGCAAGAAATGTGCAAAGACAAGGGATACTAAGCACAAGAGTCATGCCAACCTTGGGTCGATTCCTTTATCCTGGCAATCTTTTTCAAGCTACAGTGTCTGAACACACTGAGTAGGGGTGGGGCACTGCAGACGCCATCTTGGGGTGGAAGTGGGGAGGCCAAGGAGGGCAGTGTCTGAGCAGGGGGCTGTGGACTGGGGCTGACCACACAGCACTTGGGAGGAGCAGGAGCTGCCACCTGCTGAGGCTTAATCCTCCAAGTTCTGTTTCCAGTGAGGGTGGACAGGTAGGGAGTTAAGATTTTCCTTTTGGAGAATCAAATGTCAAAAGGACTCAGCACAGTGTAAAGTCTACTACTTTCCATCTAATTTTGTGTTGTGTTGTCATAAAAAGTTATGAGGGTGGATATTCGCAGACTTATGCAGTGGGAGTTACGAGAGAATAAACGCCAAAGAAGCAGCACAGCTTTGTGCTGGGAGGAATGGGTCCTTTGGTTGGCTCTGCTATGTCCATCCCAGCAGCAGAGGATGCTGTGAGGCTCTGCTGGCTGCATGGATACCCAAGGAGGTGCTGACCAAGCTCCCCAGCTGTGGACCATCCTGTGCTCAGGAAGGGACGCAGAGAAACCCTCCAAGTGAGGACCAGGGAACTCCCCTACTGTCCACTGCTCCTCCTTTAGGTAATGAGGCAAGGAGCTTAGAGATAGCAGGGCAGAAACCCCTGAAATCTGAGAAGAAAGTTATGTATGCTTCTCCTAGAAAGGGGATTTTTAAGCTTCCAGAAAAGTTTCCACACATAGACACAGTGAGAGCACAACAGTGACAGTCATGCTAGAGGACAGAAAAATGAGATAGTCATAACCCAGGGCCCCGTGGGAGTGCAGCCAGACAGGGCGTGGCCCGATGTGTGTCTCATCCTGTATGTCCCCTCTCCCACTGCAGGATGGAACGACTCCTGCTTGCTCACACTGACCTTCACTTCCAGTCTGGCCCCTGCCCCTACCCCGGTGATCTATGCCATTTTCCCCAGTGAGGGAGGCTTAGCCAATGATATCTGGCTCTTAGTGGAGGTGCTTTGACAGTCAGGTAAGAAGTCAATCCAGGACCGCGAAGAGCAGGTGGGCACATAGAGACCTCTCGCCCGCGCAAGGCAGGTTCAGAGAAATACAAAATCCCGTGGAAGATGGGTGTGGTGTTGTAAGCTCTCTTTATTCAGTGATTGAGATTTACGTTGAAAGCTGTCTCCTGCTGCCTTTTCCAACATTACATGAAAAAGTCACATTCTATGTGCCTGTGCCAGCCATGTCGTCTCCTTGTTTCTACCTTCCTGTTAGAAACTCTCTGCCTCCACAGGGACACACTAGTGCTGAACCGCAAGAGCATAGCAGTGAGGACTGTGGACACCGTGGCTGGGAAATGGTGGCTGCTAATCTCAGTCACAGTGCCCACCCTCAGGACCCTGGTTGATCTGGTCCCCAGGGCACACCTTCCCCTCCCCAGGTTTCCCTTGGCTTTTCACCTTCCCAAGCAGCTGCCTGGGGCTCGTATGAAGCTCCAGCTGCAGGCAGCCATGGGCTCTGCACAGTCTGGGTCCCTGAGAAGAGCACTTTGCTGCAGACTGGGAGCTGAGCAAGCACTCTGTGAGTAGCCTGCTTCTCAGGAGGGGAGAGGGAGTGGAAGGAGGGGATAAGGTGGTGGGGTGTGGCTATCATCCCAGCTGCTCCAGTGAGGGCAGAGTTGATAAAGCAGGAGGATCACAAGTTTGAGGCCAGCTAGACAACCTGGTAGGACCCTGCCTCAAAATAAAAATTTAAAAGGTCTGGGATATAGCTCAGTAGTAAAGTGAGACCCTGGGTTCAATCGCCAGTACCACAAAAGGGAAGTCTCAGGGGAGTGATGTTGTCAACAGGTGTAAAAATGGAGGCATAGAAATGACAGGACAGAAAGAGCATGGCTAGGGCTGGTGAGATGGCTCAGTGGTCTAAAGCACCTACTTAGAATAAGCTAAGCAAAGCACAGGGACCGCGGTTCAATCCCCCAGCACCATATGCCAGCCAGCCCCGCCCCCTGGTAGGCTGAGCTGGCCACGCACAAATAAATAAATTAAAAAAAAAAAGATTTAACTTTAAAAAAAAAATAAAAAAATAAAGAGCATGGCTAGTATGGATGTCAGTAAGGAAAGAAGGTGGGGGAGGCAGAATGAGAATGAAAAAGGGTGCAAGCCAGGCTAAAATTTAGAGTAAGGAGAGTGACTGTGATGACATAAATGTGAGAATACTAGACAGTGAGCAGTAATGCCAAGTAGTGAGCTCCAGTGCTAGAACTCGTGGCTTCTCCGGTGGTTTCGCTGGGTCAGCGTCCTTCCCTTTCCCTGCCATCCCCTCCAGTCTAGGAGATGTTTCTGTACTGGAATGGCCACTATCCCTACCAAATGGCTGAAGTCAGGGGTGGGGTGATTGGGTCCTGGGACTCCTCCCAGCCACTTGTCAACCTCACACCCAGGGGGAATTCAGCTCGGCCTCAGATCTTTCCAGTCTCTTTTTCTCAGGTGGATGCTCTTGCCGCTCGGTTGTGTGGGAAACCTGGTGGTGGAGGAGGGTGATCATCCCCATGGGAGGAAGGAGAGGAAAACTGGAAGTTTCCTCTTCCAGAGGTCCCCAAATGTTGGTTTCTGTGGGGTCAGTCAGCAAGGAATACTCAGGACGGTGAGCCAGGAGTCTGTTGTCATTAATATAAAGGTTGTCATGAGCAGGGGTGTGGGTTGTGACTCAGCTATGCTCAGGGTGTGTCTGAAGCCAGAGACCACATCTTCTTCATGCTGTATTCTCTCCAATACTGGCCGGTGCATAAACATACAACACACTGTATCTTCATGGAGCTTAAGCTGATAGGGTTCCTCCTCTCAGAGTCCAGAAAGGAAATCAGCTAAAGGGCACAAGGCTCATATTTGGAAGAAGAAGCACTAAACATTAGAATAATGAGATATACTTAGCTCAAAGCCCTTAGGGCCTTTTAGCTGGAACCGAAGTGAACCATCTTGGTACCTGAGTACTAGGTGACATCAGTGAGAATGTTTGGATCCAGTCTTTTGACTGTAGGATTCCTTTGCCACAGGAAGTAGTGAAAAACTGCTGAATCACCTCCTTTCTAAGGGCCAGCCAAATAGCCCAGTGGATTAAAGCAATTGCTTAGGCAGATGCAGGGGCTGGGAGTTCAATTCCCTGGCCTGCCATGCCAGGGCCAGTGTGCCCCCAGGGTGCACTGAGACAGCGGTTGAGGCTGGGTGTGGTGGCACGCCTGCAATCCCAGCTCTTGGGAAGCTGTAAACAGGAAGATCACTATGAGTCCGATCTACTCAGTGAGACTCTGTACACCCTGTCCCAAATACAAAAAAGAAAAAGAAAATAGAAATACCTCCTCTCATCTCTTGTGTGCTGTCAGAGAATGGGCTCAGAAATATTATAGGATACCAGAGTCAAGAAGCAAGCAGAGGTGCCGGGGAGATGGCTCAGTGGAATAAGCGCTTCCAGTGGCAAGCACAAGGGCCTGAGTTCAATCCCCGGTTCTACAAAAACAAAGAGAGAAGCAAGGAGAGGGCCAGGGAGATGACTCAGTAGAATAAAGTGTCTGCCTTGCAAGTGCAAAGGTCTGAGTTCAAATCCCTGGTTCTAAAAAAAAAAAAACCAAAAAACGAAAAGCAGACAGATTACAGTCAGCAGGCTCCTGCATACAGTACTACAGTGGGCCAGGCCATGTCTGAGATCTGCCAAGGCCATGGCTTGTCTGAGATGTTTAGTCACAGAACTCTGAAAACACCATGTTTTGCTTCCTGTCCTTTTGTTTGGTTATTGTTTTGTTTTGGTCTGTTTTGTTTGAGGCAGGTTAGCCTTGAATTCAGTATGTAACCCGGGCTGGCCTCGAACTTGCAGTTTGCAGGTGGGTGTTTGCCTCCTGCTCTGGCACTGAGCCTTTAACTTGAGAATACTATAACAGTGAACCCCAGGGAGCTGCTCCCAGAAAAGGGCCTTTATAGCCCAAAGCCTGCACCTATTCTTTCTCTGCCTGGCCTCACTGTGCCAGCACTCTGGTAGTCTTTTTTCTAGTCACCGCCTCAGTGCACCTCTTCTTAGGCACTGCCTGGATATTTCCTGCTTTCCTTGGAATTTCTTCCAATATTCCCTCCACTCCTATGGCCTCACACCGGGGTCTTCTGCCTCCCACAGTGCCTGTCAGGTAAGGGAGGGTCCCATGAGCAGCCACAGGAAGCATGGAACAAGTCATTGCTCGTGAGTCAAAGGCTCTCTCGGGAAGGTTGAGTGGGGTGGGGACTTGTTTCCGGCCCTGAGTTCTCCATCGAGTCACTGAGCAAATGCACGAATTTCACACCCACACCTGTGGACTATGATTCTCACCCAGATCCACACACACTTAGGGATGTGCGCTGACCTTCCTTCTGGCCCTCCATGTTTGTTCTTGTGGTTGTTTTGCAGTACTACATCGCTGGTATCTCTTGGGAGCTTGCTAAAAATGAAAATACAGGCTGAGTGGTGCATGAATCCCAGCACTGGGGTGGGGGGGGGGGCGGCTGAGGCAGGAGGATTGCTGCCAGTTCTAGACTAACCTGGGCTACAACATGAGCTCAAAGACAGTCTGAACTGCATAGTGAGATCCTGTCTCCATAAGAAGAAAAAGAAGGAAAATATAACTCCCACATCAGGCCTGGAACATCAGTCTTCATGGTGACAAGATGCCTAAGTGAAACATATACCTCTGGAATTTAAGAAACTCTGGTCTAGAGGGAGAGAGACTCTGACACTAGACTCAATCCTTCCATCTCTTTCTCCTCAGCTCATGTTAATTTCACTATCAGTACAAGGTTCTGGACAGTGGTGAACACTGTGGGGGCCAGAGGGGCTTGGTACCAGGTAGGGGCTGGTGCAGTGCCCTCATTAAACTGTTTCTGGTCCAGGGGAGAGGACTCAGGAGTGGAAGTGGGGAGAAGAACTCCCTTAGCAATGAGGTCCTTCCTAGGCAGAGGGAGAGAAAAGGAGGGAAGGGCATCTGGGAGTGCTGTCCCCCCTGGGCCAGTGGTCCATGGGGAAGAAGAGAGCATGGGCACAGATGGGGGAGCCTTTGGAATTTATGTTCCACAAAGAGCACTGAACATGTTTGATTGAGTGATTATTTTGTCTTTTGGACAGGGTTTCACTGTGCAGTTCTGGCTAAACTCACGTTGTAGCCCAGGCTGGCCTCACACTTGGAGGGATTCCCCTGCCTCAGGCTGCCGAGTGCTGGGAGTACAGACATGTGCCACCACATCTGGCCACTGAATAAGTTTTAAAATTTGCCTCCATCTACAAAGAACACTAGGCATAGAAATGATTTCTTGAGTCAACAGCCATGGCATTCCACCGTGGTTGCCATGGAAACCATGAAAGTATTTAAGCTGAGATTACAGAACTGTTCTTGTGATGGGGACTTGAAAACCCCGTGGTGTCCACATTATATTCTGGCACATGTTCTCTGCTGGTACGGGAAAGGTGGCTTCAGCAGTTGTGTGCCTGGAGCTGCCTGTGGAAGTTACCTCTGATTCTGCCAAGGCTGCCATTCCTACCTTCAGTAAGTAGCCACAAGGGAAAAGCTGGCTAGGCAGTGAGGGTGGAGTAGGAGTGGGGTGGGTGTGTGGACCAGTGTGAAGCACGGGTATGAAAGAAAAAGAATAAATGTTGTAGGCAATGATGACTCTCAATGGGTGAATTTTATCCTAGCAAAAGATGCTCTAGGGCTGGAGAGATGGCTCAGTGGTCTAAAGCACCTACTTAGATCAAGCTTGGCAAGGCATCAGGGACCGCGGTTCAATCCCCCAGCACCACATG
>NW_004524864.1:837438-839043 GCF_000260255.1 Octodon degus
TCTCTCTCTCTCTCTCTCTCTCTCTCTCTCTCTCTCAAATAAATAAAAATAAAAAAACTTTAAAAAAAAAAAGATGCTCTAGTTTAGCCTTCCCCACCCATGTTAAGATGCTGTCACTCCTTCAATCCTTCCCCACTCTTACAATGTTGTCACTCCTTCACTCCTTCCCCACCCTTGTTAAAGTATTGTATATGTAAAAGAAATAAGAAGGAAACAGAATTATAAAGAAGAATCCCATGATTTCTTGAGTCAACAGCCATGACATTCCATTACCATGGAAATCACGAAGGTATTTAAGCAGAGATGAAACAAAAAAGGGGGCCAGATGTGTTTCTGATTTGTAAGGATCAGGAAGCATGCTTGGACACTGGCGGGACATTTAAGATCTGTAACCCAGGAGTGGCCTGGTGGCTATCCTTATCAATAAAGCTCTGTTTGTTCCTAATCTTTGGTCTGACATGGAAACAGTCTCACTGTTTCAATGTAACATGTGGCGATGGCACAGCAGGGATTAGATGCTAGTTAAAACCACAAAGGGCTTTGGGCAGGAGGATGTGAGGGTACGGAGCCTGGATATGTCCTTGGGGTTAGTTGTGCATAAATTGGGCAAAGAATGGATGAAACATTTGCAGCAGCCAGATATGAAATGAGGCATATGGGTATGGGCAAGGGAGGGTAACCCTGTGCTCACAGCGGCAGCACATTTCACCCCTTTGGGCAAGGAAAGAAGTCAGTGGCAGGTATGAGGCTGAAAGCTGCTCCCAACCTGCCAGTGAATTGCTGCTATGTAACCTTGCACCTGTTTGTGAACAGTGCCCATCTTTCCTGTCTCTTTTGCAAAACAGTGATGGTAATCTATCTCTTATTTTGGTTCAGAGATTAAATTAGTTTAAAGTTACCATGCGATTTCAAACCCCATGAGCATTCAGTTCTGTCTTTATTTTGCTGTGCTGCCGAGATCCCTTACAGATCAATTTCTGTTTTGATTAAATTTTATTCATAACTATGACTCATTGTGTCTGTCTCCTACATTGTGTTGTGAGTCCCTCTGTGAGAATAACAGTGACATCCTTGGGACCAGGGATATAGTTCAGTGGCATAAGTGCCTGCCTGGCAAGTGCAAGGTCCTTAGTTCTATCCCTGGTTCCACAAAAAAAAACAAAACAAAACAATGACATCCTTTTCATTTCTGTTCCTAGTAAATTCCTTAAACATGGGTGACATCTGGGACATGCCTGTACATTTGAATTCTTTTTTTTCCCCATAAATTTATTGAGAAACAAATAGCAATGAGACAGTTTCAAATCAAACTGTTAGGACAGTTTCAATAATTAAGACATTGCATACATTCTTCCCAGTGGTTAATTGCTGTACAAGATTCAGACGTGATATCCTACTTACAAACACCATTAGAACAAATCCCTCTATTTATTAAGAGAATGTAATTGTATATCAATCCTAGCCATTTGAATACACAGATACAAAATGGACATTCATCTCATCCCCTTTTGTTGTTAAGTTCCATTATTTGAATATTATAGGTGTGTAAACTCAGCAAAATATTCTAAAAAGAGTCCAGTAGTCCATAATAGTATTGGGTCTTCT
>NW_004524864.1:839452-841184 GCF_000260255.1 Octodon degus
CTAACCAGTATATAGTGGCCTTCTTTATTTTACTTGATCATTATTGGTTTGAAGTTGATACTGTCTGAGAATAGGATTGCTTTTTTCTGAGGTGCTGGGGCATGTATTATTGTGTTCCATCCTTTGACTTTCAGCCTATGAATGTCTTTATGAGTTAAATGTGTTTCTTGTATACAGCATATTGCCGGATTTTGTTTCCTAATCCACTGTGCCAGTCTGTTTCTCTTAATTGGTGAATTGAGTCCATTTACTTTGATGGTTACAATTGAGATGTATTGACTTACAGTTGACATATTATTTACCTGTTGTCATTTACTCCTTTTTCTCCTGTGTTTAATTGCTTACCCCATTTAGTTGGTTGCTTCTGATCTCACTCGTGGAGTTCTGATCATTTTGGTCCCTGTCTAGAACATCTTTCAGTAGTCTGTGTAGGATTTGCTTTGTCATCACGAAATCCTTTAGCTGTTCTTTGTCATGGAAGTATTTCACTTCTCCATCAAACTTGAAAGAGAGTTTTGCAGGGTATAGTAATTTGGGCTTGAATTTGTTTTCATAGAGGACTTGAAGTACTCTGCTCCATGCTCTTCTTGCCTGCATGGTTTGTGAAGAGAAGTCGGCCGTAATTCCGATGGGTTTTCCTTTGAGTGTGATCTGCTTCTTTTCTCTAGTTGCTTTCAGTATATTATTCTTGTGCTGAATTTCTGGGATCTTGACTATTATATGTCTCGGTGTGTTTTTCTTTGGGTTGAGGTTACTTGGCGTTCTGTATGCTTTGGTTACCTGAATGTCAGATTGTTTCCTCATATTTGGGAAGTTTTCAGCTATTACTTCTGCCCATATTTTTTTATTTTATTTTTACCCACCTTCATAGATTTATTTCCAGACACTGTAAGCCAGATTTTCATATGTTATTGTACAGTTTTTTTAAATAATTTTAGGGTTTTTTTTTGGTATTTTATTTATTTATTTTTGACAACTCATACAGAATTTTACTTAACAAAGTAATATGAATTTCACAGTAGTTGTTGTAATACGTGGTATTTTCTTACAACCAGCTATTCATATTATCAGATATATACACATAAAATTGGAAGAAGAAAAAACTGGAGCAATGTATAAGAAATTAAGAAAAGAAAAAGCACAAACAGTCGAAAAAAAAGGAGACGAAGCTAATTAGAGCATTGACTGCTTCTTTCCATTTTTTTTCTTTTTATTTATTTATTTATTTTTTTGTCCTGTCAGAGGTGAATATTCTATTGGCATCTAAATACTATAAATGTTTGAATTCAACTAAACATCTAATACTGTCTAGCAGTCTATAATATTAGTGGGTTATCCTCAGAACTTATTGACTTGAGCCTTTTATAGCTCATCATATTAATATGGATTTGCTTTATATACCTCATTTTTATACTTTCCTACTGGATGGTTAAGACCAAGATATAGCAAGACCTATATACCCAGAATTGTAACTTTTGTATCAGATAAGGTCAGCCAAGTACTCTCAGGATTTATCCTTCAGCCCTATACCACCTTTTGTACATTCTTTTGCCAGTGTCTGACATGAGGATGAGTCACAGCCATTGCTTGACCAAAGCCCATATTTTTTTAATGTCATTTGTATTGACTCCTTCTTTCTCATTGATGCCTATTAATCTCACCTTGTTCATCTTTGCATCATCTTGCAGGTGATGGATTATTCTTTCCTGCATCCTTGTTGTTTTTAAGAGAT
>NW_004524864.1:842364-849823 GCF_000260255.1 Octodon degus
GCTGGTGCAGGGTAGCAGGAAGCTCTCCCATACACTCACCAGATCTGGGCTAGGACTGGGTCTGGGGATTCCCGGAATGCGGCAGAAGTTCTGTACATTTGAATTCTGCGTAACATGCAGAGGTTAACAGGTCACTGGTGTCAAGATTACTGCTTTCCAAAGTGTGTGGAGGGACCGGTGGGCCTGTGGGGAGGCCTTTGGTGATTGGAGGGTAGGAATTTCACTTCAGTGGAGGAGCTCAGATATGGAGTGTGAGTAAAGTGATGTCTTAGGCACTTCCTTCTGATTGAGATACAATACCCAACACCTGCAACTTCAGCGAGGAGAGTTTTGTTTGACCCAAGGTGTGCAGAGCCTTCAGTCTGTTGTCAGCTGTCTCTGGGGAAGGGTAGTGTGGCAGAGTGGCAGCAAACAGAGATCCAAGGAAAAACAGGAGAGAGAAAAACCTTTCCCGACTGTGCCACCGGTGACCCCCAACCTCTGACCACCTCCTAACAGCAATTGAGCTTTTTTTTTTTTTTTTTTTTTTTTTTTTTTTTTTTTTTTTTTTAGAGAGAGAGAGAGAGAGAGAGAGAGAGAGAGAGAGAGAGAGAGAGAGAGAGTGGTGTGTGTGTGTGGCCAGCTCAGCCCACCAGGGGGCGGGGCTGGCTGGCATGTGGTGCTGGGGGATTGAACCGCGGCCACTGATGCCTTGCCAAGCTTGTTCTAAGTAGGTGCTTTAGACCACTGAGCCATCTCTCCAGCCCCAGCAATTGAGCTTTAAACCCCCATAATCTATCACCTTCCAAAAGCCCCCCTGCCCCTTGAGTGCAGTGGCTTTGGGGGACATTACAGATCTAAGAGTAGGTTTCGGTACCTCACCGTTGGCTGCAGGGACAAATCCTGCTACAGCCTTGAGCTCTCTGCAGGGGCCCACACCCTGTCCATACATGGTGCTAGAGAACTGCACTGGTGCTGTTGCTGACTTGTTATAGTAACTTTCCCCTCTGGAACTCCATGAAGGCAGGCAGAGCACGTGACTGTCTGTCTCTCCAGAGCACAGAGCAGGGTACTCCCTAAGCGCATGCTCAGACCCACTTGTTAAGACTGCACTAACTTTCCAGGGTTTCTTCTCTCCACCTCCACCTTCTCTTCCTGTCTTTTTGATCCTAGCGGACCTCACAGCCACAGCCCTGCAGAACCTGGACAACCTGGCGCAGATTTCAGGAGCTGTGGGGCACAAAGCGCGGTCATTTTGCTCCCTTCATCCGGGTCTCACAGTGCCAGGGTAAGGCAGGAACTTGGTAAATTGGTGCAGCCTTTCTTGCTCTGACATTTTTCCCCAGGGACTATGATAGGTGGCTAAGATGTTACCCCTGAAATGGGCTGCATGCTTAAAAGACCTGGGAATGGTTTTGGAAGTCATCGCTGAGATCTCAAAGGACATCAGCTCCTCAGGGTCCTGGAAGGCGCTGACACTGAGCACAGTGATGCCTCCTGCAGGGCCTCTGGAGAGCAGCGGGAGCTGGAGCACAGGTTCTTGTTCTTGTTTTTTTGTTTTGTTTTGTTTTGGTGGAACCAGGGATTGAACTCAGACCCTCGTACTTGCCAGGGAAGCGCTTATTCCACTGAGCCATCTCCCCGGCCCCCTGGAGCGCAGGTTCTACGCCTGCCTGCCTGCCTGCCTGCTGGCCTGCCTGCCTGCCTGCCACGCTGGGTTCTATGCTCCAGAGCGCCCCGCGAGCCCCTCTTTCCCGGGCCCCACCCCTGCCCGCACCCTTCTGCCTTTTCAGCACTGTGGATTTAATCTCAGTGCTCTCTGCCTCACTTGCTTTTCTGCCCTTGTTCCTCTTCAGTTCTTGTCCTTTAAAATGCCCCATGATGCTCGCGGGCCTCCTATAGCAATTTCCTGTTCTACTTCCCCAGGTGAGCCGTACCCTGGAATAAACTGCAGCTGTACACTCTCGCCTGGAGCTCCACTTCCTTGCCACATTGTCCTCTTTACCCGCCTGGGGTGGCAGCCTTTGTCAGGAAGAGCTTTGGCCAAGCTTGGGTGGCCACCATCATTGATGACAAACCATCCAGGATGCGGTCTTGTGGGGCACGATAGCAGCTCAGCTGTGGCTGCTGCACCCCTGTGGGGAATCCGCTGTGCAAGGCCATGAAGGCGTGGATGCGTCTGGGCCGCAGTAGGGGAGGAACCCTCTCCTCTGCAGCGCACTGGCCGGGAGGTCAGTTTGCTTCATTCTTCAGCTCCGGCTATTGGTGAAATCAGTCAACAAACTCCTTCCAGGTTGGGCTCAGCTTTCACATAGGGAAAAGAGTGGCTCTCAGAGTGTATGGTGCTAGGGTGCCCAGAGCTGTTAAAGTCCTATTTGCCTGGGAATTTGTTTGAGATGCAAATTCTGGCTCCCAGCTGAGATTGGGTAACTGGAAACTCGGGTATCAGCCAGCAGTTTCTTTCTTTTTTTTTCAGTACTAGGAATTGAACCCAGGACCTTGGCGCTGAGCTACAGCTACAGCCCTTTTATTTTTAATTTTGATACAGAGTCACGATATATTGCTAAATTGTCCAGTTAAGCTTGAATTTTCGACTTCTTGCTTCAGCCTCCCCAAGTGCTGGGATCATAGATGTACACAACCACACCTGCAATTTGTGTTTAAACTAGGGCTCCAGATAATTCTGGAGTTTGAGACTCTGAATTAGATCTGTGGGCCCCTTCCTAGCTCCAAGGCACAAAACAAAGCCCCTTCCTGTAATGGAGACTGGAGGTGGGTGTGCCCATTGGAAGCACTTCACTCTCCCCAGCACTGTTCTGAGCAATTTGTTTATGGATATTAATATTTATAACACATCAACGAGCAAAGGATTGGTACCAGTTTACAGCTGAAGAAGCAAAGGTGTGCAGACTCTGGGAACTGCCTGTGGCATGGGCTGGTAAGGCGGGACTAAGGTTTGAACCATGGCAGTTGGTCACCACTTTGCTCTGTGCCTTCCAGACCCACGGGGAGGCAGGGACACACATGTCACTTGCTCATCTCAGAGCACATGCAGGGACAGATTGGTACAGACATTCCTAGAAAAATCACTTTTCTCTACCATGACACCATCTGGATTCAAAATGTTGAGCATTGAAATGAAGTCCTGTGTAGGGTTCATTAGCATCCCTCACGTCGATCTCACCAGTCCCACAGTCTGTCCTCTCCTGTACACCACACAGCCAGCAGCTTCCCCTCCCTGTGACAAGAATCTGAGATGAGCAACTCACGTGAGGGGAAAGGAATATTTGGGGGGCAGGTGTATTCAGGCTCTCAGACTGAGAGGTTTCAGGCATGGCCACTTCGTGTGGTTAGTGATAGTGTTGCAGGCAGCCAAGTTAGATAGAAATATTATAGGCAGGCAGATAGGGCCAGGCCCTCAAGGAGACAAGGTGGAAGACAAGGTGACCTTGCAACTTTTGGAAGAGGCAAACACTCCCACATGGGCCACATCTCAAGAACAAAACAAAAAGAAGAAACACAGCTACATAACTTCCCCAGGGATGGGCCTCAGGGATTGATATTCTAAAGAGGTATCAATCACGTTGAAAGAGCCCAAATGAGTCACTAGCCCAACACCCAACAGGAAGAGACCCTGACCCATATTCATGCCCACTTGCTACGTGATTCATATTCCCATTTGATTTAATTGGATCTAATCACCTTTACTGAGCAATGGTGCCTGTAATCTCATTGGTTGACCATAGTTTTGTCCCACCTCATGCTCACCTAATCAAGTTCCCATGTTCTCCACCACCTTACACTCACCTCACCACATGGTTTTACTCTATAAAAGTCCCTAGTAAAGACAACTTCCAGGGGAATACCCACTCGGGCCTCCCTCCTGTCCCTCTCTCGGACAGGAGCTTTCTTTCTCCTCAATATATTCTGCTCATAGCCTGTTTGTCCCTAAAATTCATTCTTCGGTTTTAGAGAACACAAACTCGCCCAGGTCAGGTCGGGAGATCATTTTTCCCTATGTCATTTGGAGGTTCCCAGTATCATTTGGAGGTCACCCAGCTGAGATGTTTTTCTCCCTGTATCAATAGTGCAGGTGTGAGGTGCAGGGCGCCTGTTTAACTTGCCAGCTGGAAGCAAAAAGAGAGAGACAGGAAGGATGGGGGACCTTGAGTCACCTCATGCTTCGCCTATCCCACAAGGACCCACTTCGTTGGTGTCTCACCCTCTTCTGTAGTACAGTCAGTGACCAAACCTGGAGCACATAAGTACCTGTGTGACATTTAAGATCCAGACTAGCACCTGTGTGACATTTCCTGGGATGTACCAGCCCCAGACAGGGCTCGTGTAGATTGCGATCCCCGAGGCCTTCCATCTACCCTCTTACCAGAGTCAGCCAGGCTGTTAAGAAATCATCACTGGTGTCAACACATTTGTGGCTTGGCACCAGCACTTGGTTAAACCTGGCTTCATGCCCGGGCTTCCTGTGATCAGCTGTGCAGCTCGTAAGCTCTTCAGTCTCTTTAGGTGTTGGCCATCGCATCCAGAGAATGATAATAATTTAGATAATTTTTCAAATCTGCTAAGATCTTTTAAGGCCCACTTAAGCTGCCCCCTGCTGACTCCTCTGTGTTTCCCAAATGTCTTCTCAGCTGAAAACTCCATGTGCTGTCCTGCAGACCAATGTGAATTCTGAACAGTGGTGAAGTCCAGTTTTTTCTCCATCCTGGAGAGTTGGAGTTGCAGAAAGCGTGCACAAAGGGACACTTAAAAAAAAATTGGGGGAGGGGGCTGGCGAGATAGTTTTATTGGTCTAAGGTACCTGCTTAGGCCGGCCCAGGAAACGAGGGTTCGATCCTCGACACCACATACTGCACCAGCCCCGTGCTCAAGGTGGGCTGAGCTGGCCAAGAAAAAAATATATATATTTCAAGGCTGGGAGGTAGCTGAGTGGTAGAGTCCTTGGCTAGAATCCATAAGTTCCTGGGTTCAGTTTCCAGCTACAGAGAGAGAGAGAGAGAGAGAGAGAGAGAGAGAGAGAGAGAGAGAGAGAGAGTCAAAATAAATGATGTGAATTGTTTTTTTAAAAAAATCTTTCAAGCCAGGTATGGGCAGGAGAGTGAGGCAAGAGGATTGCAGTGAATTCAAGGCCGGCATGGCTACATAGTGAGCTCAAGCACAGCCTCAACTAGGTAGCAAGGCCCTACCTAGCTCAGACCCTTCCTGACAAAAAGGCAAAACGGAACGTCTTTCAAAGCAGATGCCTGTTGGTGGTGTGCAGCTTGCAGGTCTTTGCAGCTGCTGCTCTGACTCACCTGCCTCTTGCCTCCAGGGGGTGTTGGCAACCAGGTCTCCTGGGCAACATACATGGTTGCTGGAGTGGGGGGTGGGGGGAGACAAAGGAGGTGAGTTTGTCCGGCTCCCTCTCCTCCACTTCCTCACCGTGCCTGCTCCTAGAGATGTCTGCCCATCTTTGTCTTCTTTACTTGTTTGGGTCGAGAAAGACATAATGTTACCTGATCACTTCCTGCTCATAAAGAATATCTTATTTATTCAGTGCTTCATCTTTGCTCCTTAGGACCCAGTGCTACTGTCTAAAGTGCTTCAAGAACACCATTCTCTGATTCCTTGGTGCAAAGAAACAAAAAACAAAAAAACTCTCTGAAAAAAACAAAACAAAAAAAACCACCATGCTGTCCACCAGCAATCTCTACCCTCAGGCCCTTTGGCTTGTGTTTTCATTGACTGGAGAAACAGAAATCAAAAAGTTCCTCTTAAAAATTTTGGCTGGACAGATGGCTCAGTGGAATAAGCACTTCCCTGGCAAACGCAAGGCCCTGAGTTCAATCCCCAGTTTGAAAAAAAAAAAAAGGAAAAAATTTTGGAGGGCCACCCAAATAGATCAGCAGATTAAACTGCCTGCAAGCAGGTGCAGGGGCCAGGGGTTTGATCCCCGGGCCTGCCATGCTGCACCCCCCCCCCCGGGGTGCGCTGAGACAGCAATTGAGCCTGGACAAGGTGGCACATGCCTGTAGTCCCAGCTCTTGGGAAGCTGTAAACAGGCAGATCACTACGAGTCTGATCTAGTAGTGAGAACCTCTGAATACCCTGCAGGTCCTTCCCTAAAATACAAAAAAAAAAAAAAAAGTTTCAACAGGTTACCACTTTAAGATATGTCAGTCCTCTTAGGAGTTTTTTTGTTTTTTTGGTTTTTTTTTTTGGGGGGGGGGGGACCAGGGATTAAACTCCAGCCCTTGCTCTTGCCAGGAAAGCGCTTATTCTACTGAGCCATCTCCCTTGCCTCCTCTTAGGAGTTCTTAGAAGTTATGAAAATATGCTGTCACCTGCCTCATTCTCCAATTCCTCTGCTCCACATGCATGCCAATCCTAGCATTCATTAGGTCAAATGTTGTTAAGTTATAAAATCATTTCTGGAAGTTTGATGAGAAAGTTCAAAAAGGGTACTGTTTTCAATTTTTATTTCTACATGTTTGCAGTAAGAAATGATTTTTTTTTTTTAATAAACAGATGTTAAAGCTGGCCACACAGCTCAGCAGACGAAAGCTCAGGGACCGAGGTTCAATCCTGGGCATGCCATGCTGGCCCTGCCTCTGGGGCGCACTGAGACTGTGACTGAGACTGGGCGCCTGTAATCCCAGTGCTTGGGAGGCTGAAAACAGGAAGATAACCATGAGTCCAGCCTGTGTAGTGAGACCTGCAGACCCTGTACTAAACATTAAAAAAATGTAAAAACAAAATAAAAAACAGATTTTATTTTATGTTATGTTATTTTTGATACAGGGTCTTGCTGTGGCATGTGGTACCAGGGCTTGAACTAGGCCTTTGCGATTTCCAGGCAGGCGCTTCAGCCGCTGAGCCATCTCCCTGGCTCACTGATCACGTTCTTCATGGAGAGTTAGTGCATGTATATAGCACACTTTAATTCTTATTCCATCCCCTTCCCCTTCTCTCCCACTTCCTTCCAGGTCTTGGTCCCTTCCCTTTTCTAAAAGAGCCACCTCTCTGATTCGTATTAGCATTTATTTATTTATTTATTTATTTATTTATTTTCTGGAACCAGGGATTGAACTCAGGCCCTTGTGCTTGCCAGGCAAGCACTTATTCTACTGAGCTATCTCCCTGGTCCCTATTTTGCTCTTTATTTATATTTTGGGTTTCTCACATGCAACAAATCATTCAATATCTAAATTTGTGTGTCTGACTTACTTCACTTAACATTATAGTCTCAAGGTGCATCCACTGTCCTCGAAGTGACCCAAGTTTATCTTTCTTTACAGCAGACCAGTACTCCATTGTGAGTCAGTACCACGTCTTCTTCTCTCATTCATCTGTTGATGGATGCTGCTGCCAAGATTCAGCTCTTGTCAAGGCAATGATCCTGAGAATATTCAGAAGATTCTTTAATCTAGGAGTTAATTGGAAAGATTCTCACCCTGACTAACTATATATACTGATACCTGGG
>NW_004524864.1:851008-861301 GCF_000260255.1 Octodon degus
TTCTAATGGTGTTTGTAAATAGGATCACAAGTCCGCATCTTGTACAGCAATTAACCACTAAGAAGAATATATGCAGTGTATTATTTGTTGAAAAAAAAATTGCAACCCCCCCCCCAAAAAAAAGAATTATACAATGTATTAATTATTGAAACTGTCCTACCAATTTGGTTTGAAACTGTCTCATTGCTATTTGTTTCTCAATAAATTTATGGAAAAAAAAAAAAAGATTCAGCTCTTGTGACTTGTGCTGCTGTAACCTAGGTGTGCCTGGATCACTGTAGTGTGATGCCCTCAACTCTTTCCGGAAGATTCCTAGAAGGGGAGGAGCTGGGTCAAATGCAATTTCTAATTTTAGCAGGGCTTTTTTGCTTTATTCTGTTTTGTACCAGGAATCAAACTCAGGACCCTCCACTTGCCAAGCAGATGCTGTGGCACTGAGCTACATCCCCAGGCCTAGTTTTAGATGTTTAATAAGCTTATGTGTGGATTACCACAGTGGTTGTACTAGTTTATATTCCCACCAGTATTGAAAAAGGGTTTCTTTCCCCTGCCCCCGAGCCTTGCTAGCGTTTGTTGTTAGGGATTCCTTAATGACAGCCACTCATTCTGGAGTAAGAGAGGAAAGAATTTCAGTGTTGTTTTAATTTGGATTTCTCTAATGGCCAGAAATGCTAAACATTTTTCATATATTTATTGGCCATTTACGTTTTTTCTGAGATGTGTCTGTTCATTCCCGTTGCCTGTTTCTGGATTGGCTCTTGTCTTAGTTGCTTTTCTCGTTGCTGACACAAAATATCTAACACCCAAAGTGTAGATATTTGGATGATACTTTGTAAAAGCTTCAGCTCATAGTTGGCTCCAGGTCAGGTGGCACAGCAGTGGGTACAGCACAGGAGAGACAGTCCATGGCAGGTAGATGGCAGGAGGGCAGCCAAGTAGCAAGGAAGCAGCAACAAGGGAGAAGTGACAAGCAGTGGCCCTCCTTCTGCCCCTTGTGTCTTGTCCAGGCTACCTACCCTTAGGGCCAGTAGGGCTCACACCATTGCTAACTCCTAGCAATGCACCGTGAATCAGCCCCAGCATCACATCCTTAATCTCAGCAGCGCACACTCTAGAACCAGCTACCTCTAAGAAGCTCTACCTGTGATGACCTGAGGCTTTAAGGGGAAATCTAGCTACAAGACATGAGAGATCTTATATATTGGGGCATGGAAAGCTTTCAGTTCTTTATATATTCTAGAGATGAGTCCTTCACCAGAGAAACAGCTAGCAAACAATTTTCCTATTCTGTAGGCTGTCTTTTCACTCTCTTGGCTGTTTCCTTTGCTGTGCAGAAACTTTTTAATTTGACAACTTTTTAACTTTGACGAGCAAATGTTTGTCAAGAAACAAACAATTGTTATTTCTTGAGACTGTTTCTTAGGTAACTGGGGTTCTGTTCAGAAAGTCTTTGCCTATATCTGTGACTTCAAGCATTTTATCTATCTTGTCTTCCAGAGATAGTTTCTATTTTAACTTTTAGATCTTTGGTTTTAATTAAGTGCGTGGCTTCAGTTACATGTATGTGGGTAACCAGTTTTCTAGCACCATTTAAGAGCCTGCCTTTCTTTTAGGTTATGTTTTCGGCTTTTGTCAAAGATCAGATAGCTCAATGTGCCTGGTATTGTTTCTGCTCTGTTCCATTGATTGACACTTCTGGGTGTTTTGTTTTGTTTCATTTTTTTGTTTTGTTTTGTTTGCCAATATCATGATTTTTTAAAAATGTATTTGGTACAGGGTCTACAGGGTCTCACTATGTAGATCGGACTCGAGTGATCCTCCTGTTTTCAGCCTCCCAAATGCTGGGATTGTTGCAAGCAGCCAAATTAGATAGAAATATTATAGGCAGTCAGACAGGGCCAGGTCCTCCAAGGAGATAACACAGAAGACAAGATACCTTACAACTGTGGGAGAGACAGATGCTCCAGCCAGTTGGCCAGACCTAAAGACCAAAGATCAAACAAATGCTCACCTCCCTAAAGATTGGCATCTGAGATTGATCACCACCCTGAGGGAGCCAGAAGAATCATTAATCCAACTACTACTAGATGGCTACCTGATAAAGTCCTGCTCTGCATTCATGCCTGCTTGTTGCGTGACTCACTTCCCCATTTGGTTCTGGACTTAATCAGTGGTGCTTGTAATCTCATTGGTTGACCATAGCTTTGTCCCACCTCATGCTCACCTAAGTGAGTTCCTATGTTTTCTCCACCACATTAGACCCATCTCATTGCATGGTTTTACTCTATAAATGTCCCTGGAAGAGACAGCTTCCCGGGGACCACCCACTTGGGCCCCCATCCCATCCCTCTCTCAGACAGCTTTCTTTCTCTCAATAAATATATTTTGCTTATAACCTCGATTTGTTCCTAAAATTCATTCTTCAGTTTTAGAGAACACAAACTCTTCCAGGTCAGGTCGGGGGATCATTTTTCCCCTATAACATTTGGAGGTTCCCTGTATCATTTGGAGGTCACCTACTTGAGATCAGTTTTTCTACCTATATCAGGATTACAGGCACATACCACCACGCTCAGT
The DNA here is from genome assembly GCF_000260255.1 of Octodon degus. NCBI lineage: Eukaryota > Metazoa > Chordata > Mammalia > Rodentia > Octodontidae > Octodon > Octodon degus. The sequence goes on from NW_004524864.1 coordinate 853,586, forward strand.
CTCAATTGCTGTCTCAGAGCGCATCTGGAGCAGGGCTTGCAGGGCCGTTGGCGAGCAAACCCCGGCTGCTGAGCTCTACCTAAGCAGGAGCTTTATGCTTTTTTTTTTTTTTTTTAAATTACTGTAGTTTTCTAATATAATTTGGAATTATGAGGCTTCTTGCTTTGCTATTATTGCCCAGGATTGCTTTTTCTATTCTAGGTCTCTTTTGGTTCCATATTAATTTTAGGATTGTTTTCTCCAGTTCCTTGAGGAATGTTCTTGGTATTTTGACTGATTGCGTTAAATCTGTACAATCCTTTTAATTATTTTGGTTGTGTCTATCTAGGAATAGGGAATAGTTTTCCATTTTGGGTTTTTTTTTAATCTCCTTTTTCAAAGTAGTGTAGTTTTCATTGCAAAGGTCTTTCACTTCCTTGGTTAGGTTAATTCCCAATTACTTACTTTTTCTTGATGTTATTGTGAATGGTATTGTTTTCCTAATATTTTTCTGAGTACCTTTATTATTGGTGTGCAGAAATGCTATTGAGTTTTCTATGCTCATTTTGTATCCTTGCCCATGATCTTTTGTTTGTTTGTATTTTAGGGAAGGGTTTACAGGGTGCTCAGGGGCTACATCAGACTTGTAGTAATCTACCTGTTTACAGCCTACCAAGAGCTGGGATTACAAGTGTGCACCACCATGCCCAGTGTTAATTGCTGTCTCAGCATGCTCCAAGGGTGAGGCTGGCACAGCAGGCCTGGGGCTCAAACACCCCCACCCCCACCATCCCCCATTCCCCACCTCCCACCCTCCCACCCCCTCCCTACCCTTGCCCCTGTGCCTGCTTGCAGGCCCTTTAATCAGCTGAGCTATTTGGCTGGCCCTAAACCATGATCTTCTTGATGATTTGCTGCATACTATTTGCCAGTATCTAACTGAGGATTTTTTCACCAGTGCTTGATAAAAGAGATTTGTCTATAGTTCTTTTTTGGTGGATTTTTTTGAGTAGTTTTGGAATTAGGTTAATGCTATTTTCCAGGAATGACTTTGGGAGTAATTTTTTCCTTTTGATTTCATTAAAGAGTTTGAGGAATGTTAACATTAGATCTTGAAGTTCTTACAGATTTCAGCAGTGAATTGATCAGGAACTGGATTTTTTTTTAGTTGTTGGTATTGTTTTTTTGTTTTGTTTTTCTTTTCTTTTCTTTTTTTTTTTTGCAGAACTGGGGATTGAACTCAGGTCCTTGAGCTTGCCAGGCAAGTGCTTATTCCACTGAGCTATCTCCCAGCCCCCTTTTTTTTCTTTCAACGGCTTTCTTTCTTTCTTTCTTTCTTTTCTTTCTTTTTTTTCTTTTGTGGCCAGCTCAGCCCACCTTGGGGGCTGGCGTGGCATGTGGTGCCAGGATTGAACCATAATCCCTCTGTTTTGCCTAAGCTTGCCTAAGCAGCCACTTTGGTATACTGAGCTATCTCGCAGGTCCTCTAATTTTTTTTTTTTAACTCTGCTTTTCTTATTTAATCTCTTCCTACCAGATAGTGTTTAGGCGCAGTATCTTTCTTCCTAAAAATGTGGAGACCTTTAGTCTCGTTGTGGAAGCGGGAACGACTGGATGTGAGCACCTGCTTCCCCTCGATCCTTGACGCTTATGATCCACACCAGGTGAGAGAACCGGGGCGCCTGTGCGTACGCTCCTGGCGGGCACACGGGTGGGGGGGGCACGCGTACGTATGCAGAGTGCGGGAGAGGAGCAAGGCTCACACACACGTCTGCTTTCTCCTGCCTCAGTTACGTGGGGAGTCACAGGTCTGCCAACATGACCCTGGCGGAAGTGAGGACACCTTCGGGGTTTAGTCCCAAGTAGGACCTCTTGCAGTTAGTTAAGTAGCCTCTGTCTTCTGCATTTAACTAGCTCAGAGGGGGACCCAGAAGTACCCCGAAAGGGCTGGCGAAGTAGGCATCATGGTGTACACACACACACACACACACACCTGCTCATGAGGAAATTGTCCACATGGACTGCAAGGGAGTGTCAGATGTACGAAGTGAAACTTGTCATGGTTCCTTTTCTTGTCTTGTGTTGCTATATGCTTTGCTTCCTCGATCATGCACAGCAGAACTTCTGAAGATTATCCCAGGGGACACGGAGGGCTTTGCCCTTCGTCCTGCTCCTCTGCCTCCCCACCCCCACTTCTTCCTCTATTCCTCCTTCACCTCTCCCTCCCTTTCTTACTCCTCTGTTCCAGCAGCCCCTGGGGAGGGAGCTGAGTCTGGAGCTGACCAACTGGACACTGACATTGAAGCAGGGGGGCGCTCGTGATCTGTCCCCGTGGCTGCCCTTCAGACCCCACACCAGTGTCACGCAGACGCCCGGAGGCGGAGGTCTGGCCCGACTGGCTCTGTCTCCCTGCAGAGACTCCAGGTGGGCGACGCCCTGTGCTGTGCAGCCTGGGATATGCTGTGCGCCACTTAGACCACTCCAAAACTTATAGAAAAGAGAGATGAGACTGATTTTAATAATATAGCCTACTCAATCTTAGACGCTCGGGGCTGGGGAGATGGCTCAGTGGAATAAGTGCTTCCATGGCAAGCGCAAAGGCCTGAGTTCAATTCCCATACAATCAATCTTAGACGCTCCAAATACTTCAATTTTACCACATAATTAGCATATAAAATACGACTGAGATACCTGTGCTCTTCCTTCCCTTACACTGTCTTTGAAATCCTACCTGCAGGTCACACCTCAGTGCATCCCGAGTCTTTCCAGCCAGTGCTGGGGGCTGGGTGGCCCTGGGCGCGGGCAGCTCCAGCCTGAGACGCGGTGGTTACTGCCCAGCTCTGCACGCGTACTGCCGGAGAGTTGTTGAATTCTTTTGCGATAGAGTTGTCTCTTTCTCTGCTTTGTTTTATGGTGCCAGGGATTGAACCCAGGCCTTTGCCTGCCGCTGAGGTACACTCCCAGCCCATGGAGGCGCGGAAAGAAGGAAATGCCTTAAAACACGGGAAAATATTTAGAATCATGCCTGATATAGAGGGAGGCCAGAATACACATTAGCTGTTGATGTTATTTCAAGGTAGTGTTAAGAGTAATTTTTTTTTCTTTGCGGTACTGGGGATTGAACTCAGGACCTTGAGCTTGTCAGGCAAGTGCTTATTCTACCGAGCTATCTCCCCAGCCCAAGATTAATATTAACTAGACTTATCATGTATAAGCTTTCAACAAAATTATACATTCTCAAAGATCAGTAAAGTTCTAAATTTTGATACACTGCTAATTTTCTTCTTTTCATCAGATTCTGCTTCACACAGGAAACAAGCATATCTTAAGTTAAAATTTACTATTAGTAGTAGCCACTGTTTCTGACTCCTGCCCATCTTCTACCCATTCATTTATTTCTCTTCTTCCCTTCATTATTTTGTTTTGTTTTTTCACAGAATCTCACTGTGTACTCTTGGCTGGAGTAGAATTCTCTGTGTAGTTCAGACTGGCTTTGAACTTTCTCTCTTTCTTTCTTTCTTTTTTTTTTTTTTTTTTTTTCGTATTTTAGGGAAGGTTCTACAGAGTATTCAGGGTCTCACTGCGTAGATCGGACTTGTAGTAATCCTCCTGTTTACAGCCTCCCAAGTGGTGGGATTACAGGCCCACCACCACACCCAGGCTCAATTGTGGTCTCAGTGTGCGCTGGGGAAGGGGCCGGCACTGCAGGCCCAGGGGAGCTTTGAAATTTCCATTCTCCTGTCTCAGCTTCCTGTATGCTGGGATTTCAGCTATGTTACTAACATTTCAGCTATGTTACTAATGTTTTTATTTTGGGGGAAGTTTTGTTGTTTTTTCAGTGCTGGGGATTGAGCCCAGGGCCTAGTACATGTCAAGTACTTGCTCCCCAGCTGTTTCATCAGTCTTCTCCTCAGCCCTGAAGGATATTCAGACCTTCACCTTCACCATGAACCTAAGTGTGTCAACCACCAACCCGAAAGCAGCCACCACCAAGATCTACGATCACTACCTGCCACCTGGGTGCTGGAACCTTACCTGCACTGCCCAGTGTATTTCTGCCCAGTTCTTCTGCCTCATTTCTTAATTTTACAGATACATTTTCCTGAGAAAAGCAGTGTGTAATTGTATTACCTGTGCCCTAAAAAAATTTTTAAATAGTCTTCTACATTAGGCTTGGTGGCTCACACCTGTGATCCCAGCATTCTGAGAGGCTGAGGGCTACAGCCCAGCTTGGGAAACTCTGTGGCTTAGTCAGATCCTGTTTTAAAATAAAAACTGAAAGGAAAACAAACAAACAAACAACATGGGGGCCCTGGATTCATTCCATAGTACCAAAAGAGGTCTTCTACATTACTGGCATTTTATGGGATAAAGTCTTCATGCTTGGGCCTCATGCAGCTGTGGAGGGCAGGCTTTCTCAGATGCAGCTGAATCTAGAGTTTGTGACTGATTCACAGTGCAAAGTGGGGATTAAAGGTGCTGGGAAAAGGGCTGGCAAGATAGCTCAGTGGACTAAGCTCTTGCTTAGGCAAGTGCAGGGACCAGGGTTCAATCCCCATGTCGATACTGGCCCCATTCCTGGGCACACTGAGCCAGCCACCAAGACCAGCTGTGGTGGCACACGATTGTAATCCCAGCAATGAGGAGGCTGAAGACAGAAGGATCACTATGAGTCTGAGTTGGGTAGTAAGGCCCTGTACCAAATACATAAAACATAAAAAAGGTGCTGGGATTAAGGCTGGGTGATTGCTGGATCAGTCCACTACTTGAATTAGCACCACCTTAATTCCAGTTCCAAGTAAGATAAAAAGAGGCAAGAAGAGGTTGTTTCCCCCTTTTTTCTCTTGTTGCTTTTACTGTTTTCCTCTAACATGAGCTATTGCCGTCTGCCACTTGCCACCCTGCCTTTGAGCCAGCTGATTAGGGACTGAAACCTCTGCAAACTATGAGCTTAACAAACCTTTCCCCCTTTTACTTTGAGTGTTGGGTATTTTGTCCCAGCAGTGAGAAAGTAACTAAGATGGGTCCTTAGACAAAAAGTACAGCAAAGACCATTGTCGCCAAGGGGCTATTTTTGCTACTTTGCTGTGATTAATCATTTATTACAACATGCAAATATCAGTGACTGAAACTCTCTTCTAGCTCAGAATGTGTACATAACCTATAGGGAGTTTCCAAAAGGCTAAAAATGTAACTTTTATTTTTTTTCTGAATTCAGAGTCTCCCTTGCAGTTGTGGGTTGGCCTTGAACCATTATATAGCCCACCTTGGCCTCAGACCTGTAACCCCTCCACCTCAGCCTTTGAGTGCCCCATGTCTGGCTCCTGCAGAAGCTCTTATGAAGTGTTTTTTTTCTGGGCATGTGAGAACCCCATCTTCATAACAATGTCATTTCTTTTATTCATGTTTTTCATTTCTTTTATTCATATACACACACGTGCACACACACACACACACACACACACACACATAAATAAATAACAATGAGCAATTAAGGGCTGGGGATTTAGCCCAATATGAAGGCCCTAATTTCAGTTGTTAATATTGCAAGTGGGGTAGGGAGAGAAGGAGAAGGGTTACATAGATAGATCCCCCCAAGGCAGGATAATTCCCCTATTTCCAAGTGTGTAGCCTTACAAATACCCAGGAAGTTCCCTTTGCCATAGTCTAGGGATTAGGGCATAAACATCTTTGGGTTGGGTATCGCAGTCTGTCTTTCTTAAGGTGAGAAAGGTGAGTGATAATCATGGTGCAGTGGGCTGGGGAGGTAACTCAGAAGAATGAGCTCTTGCCTGGCAAGTGCAGGGTCCTGAGTTCAATCCCCAGTACTGAAAAAATCAAGTTAAAAATCATGGTGCAGTAAGGGCAGCCATGGGAACTTGGAAAATGCTTTTATTCTACTGAGCTATCTCCCCAGCCCCCAATCTTCATTTTGATGCAGAGGAATGAAACTCCCAACCGAAAAAGTACCTGGGATGAGTTCATGTTCTCTTAAACCAAAGAATGAATTTTGGGAATGGAGGTTAAAAGCAGAATATTTATTGGGGAAAAGAAAGCTTCTGTCTGAGACAGGGACAGAAGAGGGACCCAAGTGGGTTGCCCTGGGAATCTGCAGTTTGTAGGGTTTTGTTGTTTTGTTTTGTTGAGGAACCAAGGAAGTTTGTAGGGATTTTAAGAGAGTAAAACCATGTGGTGAGAGAGGTCCAAGGTGGAGGACATGTGAACTCACATATATGGGCATGAAGTTGGACAAAACTATGGTCAACCAATGAGATTACAAGGGGCTGGAGAGATGGCTCAGTGGTCTAAAGCACCTACTTGGAACAAGCTTGACAAAACATCAGGGACCCTGGTTCGATCACCCAGCACCACATGCCGGCCAGCCGCGCCCCCTGGTGGGCTGAGCTGGCCACACACACACACACACACACACACACATACAATAAATAAATGTTTAAAAAAAATGAGATTACAAGCACCATTGCTCAGGTAAAATTGATTAAATCTAGGCTGGGGAGATAGCTCAGTGGCATAAGCACTTGCCTAGCAGGCACAAGGTCCTGAGTTCAAGTCCTGGGATGAAAAAAAAAAAAAAAAAAAACCTGTTTCCCAGTTATTGGTGTAGTGGCCAGGAGAGAAGTAAGGGCACTATTGTCAGTGACCACATTCTAACTTGCAAAGTAGAGGACTCGGCCCTTCTTCAAATGCGAGAGTAATGAGAGCCTTGAACAGGGAGGCACAGACCACATTTCAGGCTCCAGGAGCTTTTCCTATTCTCATTATTTTGAGAACATCAATTGTGATGTCACAACCCCGTGTCTCAAAGTCTCAGTCCTTCCCAAACACTGCTGTGACCCTGCATGGACCAGCCTCACAGTGACTGAAAACTCACCCTTCTCTGCTGCAGCTCCCGACACTTCAGGCTGGGTTCCAGCTTTGCTGCCCACTAGCTCCAGAAATTGACCCGTTTGTGTCCTTCCAGGAGACCTTCTGACTTTCACGCTCAGCATCTGCTATGGTTTAAAAGGGTCCTATGTTAAAGGCTTGACCTCCAGCCTAAGGAGCCACTGGGCGGGGGTGCCTCACAGAAGGAAACTTTCAGAAATGGTGCCTCACAGAAGGAAGCCATGTGTGTGCTCTCAGTGGGCACGTTGGGACCTGGCCCTTCTCCTTGCTCCCCAGCTGCTATGAGGCAAACAGCTGGGCTCCATCACACACTCCCTACCACATCTGGCCTCACTCAGGCCCAGAAACCATGGTGCCAACCGACCATGAATTAAAACTGTGAACTCAAACTTTTCCTCTTTTTTCCTTTGTATTTTAGGGAAGGGTCTACAGGGGGTTCAGGGTCTCACTGCTAGATCAGACTCGTAGTGATCCACCTGTTTACAGCCTCCCAAGAGCTGGAATTACAGGCACGCCACCATGCCCAGTCTCAATTGTCATCTCAGGGTGCCCCAGGGGCGGGGTCGGCAAGGCAGACCCAGGGATTGAACCCCTGGCCCCTGCACCTGCTTGCAGGTGCTTTAATCCACTGAGATATTTGGCCGGCCCTTCCTTTCCTCTTTTTAAGGTGATTTTCTCATATTTTGTCACAGCAATGGAAAAGTAACAGATCAGTTAACTACATACCTTCAGCATGTAATTATCTTTCTTCAAAGAACCAATTTCCCAGGGCTGGGGAGATAGCTCAGTGGAATAAATGCTCACCTGGCAAGTACAAGGTCCTGAGTTTGA
>NW_004524864.1:861447-871418 GCF_000260255.1 Octodon degus
ATATATATATTTCCCTTGCACTTGCTGAACTTCTCATTGAACACCCACCGCCTGGGTCTGTTCCTGCAGATCTGCTGGCTCAGCCCAACACAGGCAGTGAGCTCCCACTTGCGCACTAAACGTGCAGGGGCCCTGCGTGCTCCACCTGCCTGTAGCCGTGAGCTCCTCTTCAGCTGATCATTTGGTGATTCAGCTCCAAAGGCGCACTTCAGCCTCTGCTTTTCTGGACCAATTCTGATGTCCCTGTCACAGAGCCCGTTGTTCAGGAAGCAGACTCCAACATCTGCATTTTCATGCAGCAAGTTCACTTCACCAGATCAGTTGCTAGATGGGAATGAAGAAAGTGGATTCAGGCAGAGGAAGAAGTTGGGCTGGACCTTAGTTACAACAGATTTTGGGAGGGGTCCTGTCTGTGCAGTGAGGTCTTAAATTGAGGCAAAAGAGGGAGCCTTTTGTTGTTGTTGTTGTTTGGCGGAACCAGGGATTGAATTCAGACCCTTGTGCTTGCCAAGGAAGCACTTATTCCACTGAGCCATCTCCCCAGCCCCTGTTGTTGTTGTTAAGACAGGGTCTCACTACATTATTCAGGCTGGCTTGGAACTCCTGGTGATCCTTCCGCCTCAGCCTCCTGGGTGCTGGGATTGCAGGTGCACACAGTGACATCAAGCCTGGCCGAAAGGTGGAGTCTTTATACACATCAGCAGGTTATTGATTGTGAGCTTCTCCAGCCAGTGGGGAGCCGTAGCTGAGGGCAGCAGCTGGGGGGCAGGGGGAGGAAGCAGGACGTGTCCTCAGCTGCAGTCACCGCCAGTGACAGGAGGAAGGAATGCTTCTTCTGGAGACCAGGTCGTTCCGGCTTGTGCCAGTGTCCACTGTGTTGTCATCACCCGGCAGCTGCAGACTGTTTGCTAGATCACCTAAGGGGATCCAGGGAAAAATCAGGACACTAACTGAGCTTAGCAAGGTAGATGAATTCAAGGGCCAAATACAAAATAAATATAAAATTAAATGGAAATACTAATGCCGCTCACAGTAACATCACAATGAACAAATGCAGAGAAACAAATCCATTAGGATGGACAACAGCACTGCACTGAAAATCACAAAACTGCTGAGCAAAACTGCAGATAGACTTCATAAGCGTGGGATGGAGCTTGTTCCCGCGTCGGAGAACTTGGTGTTACAGAAATGTCCGTCATCTTCAAAATGATCTTTCAATTTCCCCTCAGGTGTTTTGAAGAAATTAGCAAGCTGATTCAGAATCCTATGGAAATTGGAGCTAAATCTGCCTTAAAGAAGAATCACAAAACTAAATGACTGCACTGCCAGGTGTAGAGAACCCTGGTAAAGTGGGGTGGAGCTCGGTGGGAGAGTACTTAATTGCACGGCTCAGGTAAAAACTTGGATTTTTTTCTCTAGAACCACGTCCTCCACTACCAAAACAGAACTATAATAAAACTATAGTTCTGATTGCGTATGTGTGCTCAAAGGCAGGGAAACTGAATAATGAGACCAAACAGAATTCAGAAATATACTTCTGGGCCAGGGAGATAGCGCAGCGGCATAAGCGCCTGCCTGGCAAAGGCAAGACCCTGAGTTCGATCCCTGGAACAAAAAAAGGAAAAAAGGAAGAAAAATCTCACTCTAGTTGGTGTCCTTGGTAAACGGAAGGTCAAATTTTTGTCATAGCTTTTTTTTTCTTTTGGGAAGAGGGTTGGGCATTCAGGATTGAACCCAGGGTCTCATGCATGCTGAGGTAAGTGCTCTACCATTGAGCTACATCCCCTGATCTTTTTAAATTGTTATTTTCAGATAGCATCTCACTAAATTACTCAGGTTGGTGTAGAACATGTAATTCTCTTGCCTCCGTCTACTAGGTAGGTATTGTAGGTGTAGACTACAGCACCCGGTTATTAATCTGAATATAATGCAAATAATATTTAATAGTGTCTGGGAAAAAAAATAGTGTCGGGGGGGGTCAAGAATTTTGTCACACTTTTTTTTTTTTTTTTTTTTTTTTGCGGAACTGGGAATTGAACTTGGCCCTTGTACTTGCCAGGGAAACACTTATTCCACTGAGCCATCTCCCCGACCCCTCATCACACTTTATAAAGCACCTCTACTTCATTCTTTTCCTTCAACAGAGAGGTAAGAGTTGTGCTTGGAGAAAAATCTGATTGCAGTGATTGTGGTATCTCTGAAAGGCAGCGGATGATGATGCTCATCTTTTGACATACAGTATGGTTCTTTTAAAACGATGAATTGTGATATTCAATTAATTAATAATGACATCCTTGAAGCATGAGTTTGTGGTTCTCACCTAGAATCTGAATTTGGACAAAAATTTTTTCTCTCATCATCTACAGAAATAAGAATGACATGTAAGTGCTAAGGAAGAATATTAGATGCTGGGCATGGCAGCACACGGTGTAATCCCAGCACTCGAGAGACTGAGACAGGAGGATTGCCATGAATGTGAGACCAGCCTGGGTTACCCCATGAGTTCAAGGCCAGCCTGGGCTACATAGTGAGATGCTGCCTCAAAAAAAAAATTGAGATGATTAACAAAGGTTAAGGAAAGGAAAGAAGAAATGCTAAGGTGGTAATAAGGGAATGAAAAGGACCAAGTGTGTCATATGTACATAAAAACTCATTCAAATGAAGCATCCTATTTTCAATGATTTTTTGGGAGGATTCCGACCTCTGTTCCCATGTTTTTAGTACAATTGTTTCCTAAAGAGTACTACTTCCTGATTGTTGCCTTGTCAGAATCTTGTGCACTCCGTAACATCTTTGGTAGTGGTAGTCCATTTGGCTTCATTTCGTTAATGTGCTGCGAAAGATCAAAAATTAGAGTATGTAGTATATGTGATAAAAAATTGTGAATTGGTGGGACTTAAGTAACACTTTGTCAGCATTTGAAAACACTCGTACTTAATCCTCTTACAGAAAAGTTTGCCTCTGAATTTGAGACTGGAAAGTCACTGGAATAACTAAAAAACACTACATGGCTTTTTTGGTATGTGTGTTATGAATTATGCACAAAGTGAATCTTGTGTACTGATCCTCAATACAACCAATAAGATCTCAAATACTAAAAATAAAAAAGAAGTTCCCTTAAAATATATATAAAATAATAATAATATTTTTTTTGGGCTGGTGAGATGGCTCAGTGGTCTAAAGCACCTACCTAGAACAAGCTAAGCAAAGCACAGGGACCACGGTTCAATCCCCCAGCACCACATGCCAGCCAGCCCCGCCCCCTGGTGGGCTGAGCTGGCCACACACACACACACACACACACACAAATAAATAAAATTTTAAAAAATAATAATTTTTTTTTTTTGGTGGAACTGGGGATTGAACTCAGGCCCTTGAACTTGCCAGGGAAGCACTTATTCCACTGAGCCATCTCCCCAGTCCCCCTATTTTCAATAATTAATACACACTAATTCGGAAAAGAAATTACTCCAGAAATGTCACTTAAACAGAGTAGATATGTGAAAGGAAGTCGCATTCCAAGTTGTAGAAATATAGGACACTGAATATTGCAGAAGTTTGCAAAGATCAGATTATGAAAAACTGCAGTAGAGACAAGAGCCTGTGCAGGTACAGACAGAAAATCTTTAATGGCATCTATGAGGACAATAGTCCCCACATGAATTTTAACTCCACTCTATACATAAATGTTCTTTTCCCATAAAGCCAAAGCAATGATTTAAAAAAAAAAACACGACTTGTGACAGCTGTATGAGAGAAATCAGGAGTACACAGGAAAGCTCACCAAGCTGAGCCGTGGAAGGCTCAAGTCAACAACTTCTGACATTGCCAGTCCTGTAGATAACCCACTGCTGTTAGGGACTATATTGGATTATGCACCTACAATATTTGAATGGCAATGGAACACCCATCTCTAACAAAACTAAACAAAAAAAAGGGGGATATAAATGAAGGACCATTTTGTAGTGAAAAAAAATCTGAATATACAAAACAGTTAGGGTAGATACACAGCTACTTTCTCTTAGTTCATGAGAAAAAAGATTTGTACTAATAGTATTTAGACAAGATATCATGTCTGCACCTTGTACTATGAATAACTACTATAAAGACAACAATATGCAATGTATTAATTATTGTAACTGTCCTACTAACCTGTTTTGAAACTGTCTTGTTGCTATTTTTTTCTCAACAAAGCTAATTTTTTAACAAGAAGCTTGCCAAGGTCCTCTCCTGCATGTTAGAAATCATCACTCACTTAAAAAAAATTGTTAGGGCTGGGGAGATGGCTCAGTGGAATAAGTGCTTCCCTGGCAAGCGCAAGGGCCTGAGTTCAATCCCCAGTTCAGAAAAAAAAAAAAAAAAAAAGTCACTCATGTATCAAAAGAAAAAAGAAAAAAAAATTGTTACTCTCCTACAATCTTGTTTTGAAATTTTATACCACTTTTTTTTTTTATTGTTTACCCTTCTCTTTAAAATAAAATAACAGGGCTGGGGAGATGGCTCAGTAGAATAAGCACTTGCCTGGTTAGCACAAGGACCTGAGTTCAATCCCTGGTTTCACAAAAAAAAAAAAAAAAAAAAAGCACCAGTCTGTGGTAGTAACCTGGATTTTTATTTTTGGGGAAAGCTCTTCCTTCCACCATCCCCAGTATTACTTTCTCCTCTCAATGAAAAATTAGATCTGATTTTCAGGATAACCAGTGGAACAGTAGTGGGACAGAGGTGGAGATGACTACATTAAACTTGGGGCACACAAAACTGTTAAGAGCTTTCAACAGCCCTGTCCTAAGACCCTGATCAAACCACAGAAGTAGAATGTCGGTGTGAAATGGGAGAGTGTTATCCAGGAAACTTTAAATAAGTCCTCTAGCGTCCCTTGCTTTCTTGGTCAGCTTTGGAGGCTGTAAGGTGGGCCACACCCCAGCCGTCGGCAGGTGGCGCTCCTGACGTGTGGGTTCCGATCGGGCCTGTAGTTATCCAGCGGTCGTGGAGGCGGAGAAGGCTTGGCTTCTAGGGCTTCATATTGTGTCTGCCTGCTGCTATCTTACCCTTGAGTCGGATTTACTCAGCTCTGTCTGTGCTGATCACTTCGAAATATTTTGTGCAAGGCTAGGTGAGAAGGTCAGTTTGCCTTGTGGGTGGGAACTGGGAGAGTTCGCACCCAACCTCGGGTTTATCCACAAGCTCTGCCAAAAAAGACCTTCAGCCCTGGTTCAGGGCCAGGACAAGAGACCACACCACACATGTGTCAGAATGCTTCGATAACATGTTTTAAATATGTGTATTTAATTGTGCATCGATTTTGCCTTAAGAAAGCTGTTTAGGGCCGGGGAGATGGCTCAGTAGAATAAACGCTTGCCTAGCAAGCGCAAGGGCCTGAGTTCAAGTCCCAATTCCACCGGAGAAAGACGTTTAGCTGGGCATGTTGGCACACGATTAGTAATCGCAGCACTCAGGAGACTGAGGCAGGAGAATAGCTGAAAGTTCCAGGCCAGTGTGGGCTACAAAGTGAGTTCAGGGCCGGCCCGAACTGCATAGCAAATCTTGTCTCAAATAATAATAATAATAATAATAATAATAATAATAATAATAATCAGTATAAAATAAAACCAAAAGCTGTTCAGGAGCAGGGAGGGGCGTAGTAACGTGTCACAGAGCTTGCACCAGGGTCTGGGTTCTATGCACCCACTACGCACAGATACGCACACACTCTTAGTATGCATTCAATAAATATTAGCTACTAGTGCGAGAAGAGATCTTGGACCCTTCTCTCAATACGTTGAGATCCCTAGTCTCGCTAGGGCCCGGTGACTTTCGGGAACCCTCCCCTCCTTTGCCCACCTCTCCCTTCAACCCCAGGGAGCGCAGAGGGCTCCCTTAACCTAGGTGATGCAGCGACACCTTCTGGTCATACAGAAAAGTACATCAGGTGCTTTTTGCCTTTTTGAAGTTTTTTTTTTTTAAGTTAGGTGTTAGGCTTTATTTTGCAACAGATGACGTTCTAAAAAAAAAAAAAGATGGCATTCTCTCTTGTAAAAATTAAAGTGTACAGAAAAGACACCTTTCACATCTCTTCTCTCAATTCCCTCAATAGTAATCACTAGGGTTGTTTTGTTCAATGCTAATTCCCTGAACAGGCTTCACCAAATCCCATTGATGAGGCAAAGCTGGGGTGGTTCATACTGCGGTAAAGGAGTCCACTCCCTCACCAGAGGCTTGGAAGCACTTGGGAGAGGGGACAGGGCCACACAGACGTGTGTGTGTGTGTGTGTGTGTGTGTGTGTGTGTGTGTGTTCGTTCCCGTGTGATCTGCTCTTGCACTGAACTTCATCCCCAGCTTTTCCCACTCCTAAGCCCTTCAAATTTTTAAGACAGGGGCCAGGGAGATAGCTCAGGTAGAATGAGCACTTGCCTGGCAGGCTCAAGAGCCTGAGCTTAATCCCGAGTTCCACCAAACAAACAAACAAACAAAAAAGGAATTTTTAAGACAGGGTCTGGTTAAACCACCCAGCCTGCCCTTTGGCTAGGGAGCCCCTGCCTAAGCCTTTTGAGTAGCTGGGGTGACACATGCACATCACAATGGCTAAAAGGAAGGCTTTATGAAGTTTTGGGGCTTGGTTAAGAGTGGAGGAGCTTAGGTTTGGGTAGGATTGTGGTGGAAGATCATGGCTTCCAAGTCTTAAGAGAGCAAATCATCATTTGATAACTGTCTGTGAAAAAGCTGAGCCATTATTCAAATGGATTCCACGGTCTGATGTAGTGTGGAGGACCACCTGAGCAGCTCTCCTTGAAAGAAGAGCGACTGTCACCATTTTTACTGAGGCTGACCCTATTTCCTATGTACAGAGCTGGCTAAGACTTCTGTTTATCAGTTGGCCTTAGGTAAATGTAGGCCACCCACCTAGCTCAGCTCACAGTACTCACCTACTTCCCACAGTTCTTGGTCATTACTCCTCAAGCCACTCCCCCACTGAAAAAAAACCGGGTGAGGCCCTGGGTCGCTCTCTTGGTTCCAAAAAGCCATCTTCGTGACTGGACTTAGAGCCCCTTAACTCCCCAATGATTGGAAATATAATTTAGTGTCTTGTGGTGGGAGAGATAGCTCAGTGGAATAAGTGCTTCCCTAGCAAGCGCAAGGGCCTGAGTTCAATCCCCGGTTCTGCAAAAAAAAAACAAAAAGTGTCTTTATTTTCACCGTGGGTTGCATTGAAAGTGGTAGATTGGAATCAACTTGATGGGATTCCAATAACGTAACTTTGGGATTACAAATATTGGCTTCTTGGATTGAGATGAGGATCTGGAAGTATCTCCTACAATGTAGGTCACACACTCCTGTAATTCCAGCACTGGGGAGGCTGAGGCAGTAGAATTGTTAGTTCAGGTCCAGCCTGGGCCATATAGGGAGACTCTAAAAAAAAAAAATAGAAAGAGCTGGGAATAGGGCACTTCCATAGCATGTCCCAGGCCTGGGTTCTGTCCTTAACACTGAAGAAAAAGATAAAAGAACATGATGTTTTACCCTTTCACTGTTGTAGAAATCCCCAGCTTCCAAATGTGCTGTTTGAAAACTGCAGATGGAAGGGAAGGGAAGCGGTCAGGGTGCAGCTCCCTCCTCACCAGGTGCCTCCTCAGGCTTTGCCAGGAAAGCTTCCCTTGCACTGTACTCTGTGTGTGGCAGCTCAGGGTGTAGACAACTATCCCCCAAACAAAACACCAAAGAACTTAAAGTACTGGTGTTAGTACTGTAGACAGCTGAGTTACACAGAACTATCATAGGCAGTCAGACAGGGCTAGGCCTGTCCGAAGGAGACGGAAGACAAGGCACCTTACAACTGAAGGAAAGACGGATGCTCCTGCTGTGGGCCAGACCTAAAGACCAAAGAGTGAACAAATGTTTACCTCCCTAAAGATTAGCGTCAGGATTGATCGCCACCTTGAGGAAGCCAGGAAGCGTCACTAATCCAACTGCTACCGGCTACTGGCCAAAGACCTGTTCTATATTCATGCCCGCTTGCTCTGTGACTCGCTTCCTCATTTGGTACTGAATTTAATCACTTTTACCTGAGCAATTGTACCTATAACCATGTAGGTTGACCACAGTTTTGTCCCACCTCATGCTCACCTAAGCGAGTTCCCATTTTCTCCACCTTAGACCCGCATGGTTTTGCCCTATAAAAATACCTGGAAGAAAGAAAAAAATACCTGGAAGAGACAGCTTCCTGGGTAACTTGCTCAGTCCCCCTTCTGTACCTCTCTGACAGAAGCTTTCTTTCTCCCAATAAATATTCTGCTCTTAACCACCATTTGTTCCTAAAATTTGTTCTTTGATTTTAGAGAATGCAAACTCATCCCAGGTACTTTTTGGGTCAGGAGTTTCATTCCCCTATATCATTAGTATAAAAAAGTAAGTGAACTTAAATCATATGGCTTTGATTCTTCGCTTTATCAAAATAGGACAGGGGGCCGGGGAGATGGCTCAGTGGAATAAGCGCTAGCCTAGCAAGCCAAGGGGCTGAATTCAATCCCTGGTTTCAGAAAAAAAAAAAAAAAAAAAAAAATCAAAATAGGACCTAATTATTATTAGGTGAGTGGTCATGTAAAATATGTTTTTAATGATAGAACACTGTGTGCCTTCTGGCCTCTAATAATCAAAGAGTTTTTAAAAACTCAGTGACAAGGGGTTGGGGAGATGGCTCAGTAGAATAAGCACTTGCCTGGCAAGCACAGGGGCCTGAGTTCAATTCCTGCTTCTGCAAAAATAAATAAATAAATAAATACTGAGTGACAAGCTGCAAGAAGCTTGAGAAGACAGCTCTCCACTCCCTCAGCACTCCATGAATAATTAGGGAGATTCTCCTTCAAAAGAAAAAACAACAACAACAAAAATAAAATAAAACCCGTGGGACTCTAGTCTCTAGGCAGTGAGATAGGATTACAAAATCCCTAACTGCCAGGCCAGTAGTACTTCTGCCACTGTGCTCTCTTGCGAGGTGGGAAACCCTCAGCCTGAAGAGCGTGTTCCATCCCCTACTTTCACTTGACCCAAACTCACTTTGCAGAATCTGTTTCTTTTAGTAAACGTTAATAAAACTTTGCTACCATTGAAACAACAACAAAATTGAGGGACATTCCTGTGACAAGACTCAGTTTCTAGCTGGGTGTGATGGGCGTGCCTGTAATCCCAGCATTCTGGGAGGCAGAGGCAGGGAAAGCATAAATTCAAGAACCCTATGGGCAATTGAACCATTTCACAAGACCCTGTCCCAAAAATAAATTTTAAAAATAAAGGGCTGCGGCTGGGGAGACAGCTCAGTAGAATAAGCACTTGTGTGGTAAACTCAAGGACCTGAGTTGAATCTCCAGTTCCGCCCCCAAAAAATAAAGAAATAAAAAATAAAGACAAAGGGTTGAGGATATAGCTCTGTCTGTGTAAAGACCCTGGTTCAATCCCCTCCTCTGCTAAAACAAAGCAAAACACTCTCTGTACACTTACATGAGTTACTTATGCCCGCCAAGTAAAAAAATGAAATCTAATTGCTGAGAATCTCATTTCATTGTAGGAACACTTAGCACCTACTTAGTCTTGGATATATGAACTAATTATAAAGAGAAAAATAAAAAAGAGAGCATTTAATTAAGGGATGGAGGGCCGGGGAGATGGCTTAGTGGAATAAGCACTTCCCTGGCAAGTGCAAGGGCCTGAGTTCAATCCCTGGTTCTTAAAAAAAAAAAAAAAAAAAAAAAATGGAATGGAGGGGGTGAGAGGGACCACTGGGAAAGTCTTGTATTATTTTACTCTATCATCAGCTTATAACAATTGCAATGATTGCTTAAATTGAAACAGGACATTTAGCCCTTTATGTGACACAGTGATTAAAAAAAAGCGGGGGGGAGATGGCTTAGTAGGATAAGCGCTTGACTGGCAAACGCAAGGATCTGAGTTCAATCCCGGTTCCACCAAAAAAAAAAAA
>NW_004524864.1:871911-876095 GCF_000260255.1 Octodon degus
AGGGGTCAGGGGTTCAATCCTGGGGCCTGCCATGCCTGAGGATCTGAAGCACTGGGAGGTGATTGAGACTGGTTGTAGTGGCCCATGCCTGTAATCCCAGCACTTGGGAAGCTGTAAACAGGAGAATCACTACAAATCTGATCTAGTAGTGAGACCCTGAACACCCTTGTAGACCCTTCCCTAAAATACAGAAAAAAAGATATATGATGTTGGTGATACAGGGCAAAAATGATCTCAGGGTGGATCATCTCCAAATGACATAGGGGAAAAATGAAACTCCCGACCTGAAAGGTACCTGGGATGGGTTTGTGTTCTCTAGAACCAAAGAATTAGGGGCCTGGGAGAGGGCTTAGTAGAATAAGCTCTTTCCTGGCAAGCGCAAGGACCTGAGTTCAACCTCCAATTCTGCCAAAATAAATAAAATAAAACCAAAGATTAAATTTTAGGAGCAAAAAGAGGTTATGAGCAGAATATATTTATTGGTGGAAGAAAGCTCCTGTCTGAGAGAGGGTCAAGAAGAGGCCCTGAGCTGGTGGTTCCCAAGAAGTTGTCTCTTTCTCTTTATTTATTTATTTTTTTGCGGAACCAGGGATTGAACTCAGCCCCTTGTGCTTGCCAGGGAAGCACTTATTCTACTGAACCATGTCCCTAGCCCTGGAAGTTGTCTCTTCCAGGGACTCTTATAGAGGAAAACCATGTGGTGAGGTGGGTCTAAGGTTGTGGAGAACATGGGAACTTGCTTAGGTGGGCATGAGATGGGACAAAACTATGGTCAACCAATGAGATTATAAGCACCATCGCTCAGGTAAAATTGATTAAATCCAGCATCAAATGGGCAGTTACAAAGTCACCTTGTCTTCCATCTTGTCTCCTTGAGGGCCTGGCCCTGACTGACTGCCTAGAATATTTCTATCTAATTCAGCTGCCTACAGCAATGGAACATTTTAACATTGAAAACATTTTCATTAGGGCTGGCATATAACTCAAAGGTGAAATCCTGGAACAACAAAAAGCCCATTTTCACTAAAATAAAGACCTTTGCACCTGTTTTTTTATTAGGTGTTGGCCTGTGTCTTTCAATGTATGCTATTGAAATACATTTGTTGTTCAATTTAAAATGTATTTTTTGTCAAAAATTACATGTTTGGTAGCAAATTAAATTTAATGACAGATTGGGGGCTGGTGAGATGGCTTAGTGGTCTAAAGCACCTACTTAGAACAAGCTTAGCAAAGCACAGGGACCGCGGTTCAATACCCCAGCACCACATGCCAACCAGCCCCGCCCCCTGGTGGGCTGAGCTGCCCCCCTCACACATAAATAAATAAAACTAAAAAAAAAATTTTTTTTAAATAAATTTAATGACAGATTTTGGATGTCAGTTTAAAAATATATAAATGACACAAATTTATCCTTTGATAACATTTTACTTGAAGAGGAAAAAGTTAACTTTATGAGTTAATTTGCATAGGTAACGCTAAATTCTCATGCCAAAACTTTGTTTTCTTTAGGAGAAATCCATCACAGACCGCAGAACTTCATCTTAGTGGTGTAGGCAGCTGAATTAGATAGAAATATTCTAGGCAGTCAGGCAGGCCCAGGCCCTCAAGGAGACAAGATGGAAGACAAGGTGACTTTGCAACTTGGAAGACACAGACACTCCTCTAGGCCAGACTTCAAGACGAGAGAGGAAACAAATACAGCTACATACTTCCCTAGGGATGGGCATCAGGGATTGATATACTACATAGGTATCAATCACCTTGACAGAGCCCAAATGAGTCACTAGCCCAACCCCCTACAGGTAGAGATCTTGTCCTGTATTCATGCCTGCTGGCTATGACTCATTTGTTACTGGATTTAATCAATTTTACCTAAGCAGGGGCTTAGGGAGATGGCTCAGTAGGTTAAGCGCTTGACTGACAAATGGAAGGATCTGAGTTCAATCCCTGGTTCTGCCAAAAAAAAAAAAAAAAAAAAAAAAAAAAAAATTACCTAAGCAGGGGGTTGGGAGATAGCTCTGTAGATTAAGCACTTGCCTAGCAAGTACAATGGCCTGAGTTCAATCCCCAGTTCTACAAAAAAAAAAAAAAAAAAATTTTACCTGAACAATGGTGCTTGTAATCTTATGGGTTGACCATAGTTTTGTCCCACCTCATGCCCTCCTAAGTGAGTTCCTATGTATTCTCCACCACCTTAGAGCTGCCTCACCGCATGGTTTTCCTCTATAAAAGTCCTTGGAAGAGACAGCTTCCTGGGGACCACCCACTCGGGGCTCCCCTTCTGTCCCTCCCTCTGACAGGAGCTTTCTTTCCCCTAATAAATATATTCTGCTCATAACCTCCATTTGTTCCTAAAATTCATTCTTCAGTTTTAGAGAACACAAACTCATCCCAGGTACCTTTTAGGTTGGGAGCTCAGTTTTCCCCTACATCTTTTGGAGGTCATCCACCCTAAGATCAGTTTCACCCTGTGTCATTAGAATGGAGGGGGATGCTGTGGATGAGCTCATGATTTACCTATCTCGCTCTTTCCCTTCCCCTTGTGAGGACAAAATATCAATGGGCAAACAGTGGCTTCAGTGCCAGCACCTGGACACAGCGTCTGTGAGCTGCAGGCTCGAACCCTGGCTTCCCCAAATTGGGTTTTAGTAAAAGCATAGTGCTGGGGTGTGCACAGGGCCTGGTACAATGTGGGCCGTGGGGAAAAGAAAGAAAGGAAGGAAGGAAGGAAGGAAGGAAGGAAGGAAGGAAGGAAGGAAGGAAGGAAGGAAGGAAAGAAGGAAGGAAGGAAGGAAAAAGAAAGAGGAGAGACTGAGCCAGAGAGGGAAAGGTGAGCCTAAGCCTAAACATTAATTTAGGTTAACTTAAAGAGAGCATCTGGGGGGGTGGGGAGATGGCTCAGTAGAAATAAGTGCTTACCTGGCAAGTGTAAGGGCCTGAGTTCAATCCCTGGTTCTGCCAAAAAACAAAAATAAAATAAAATTTGGGGCCAGGGAGATGGCTCGGTGGAATAAGCGCTTCCCTGGAAAGCACAAGGGCCTGAGTTCAATCCCCGGTTCTGCCAAAAAAATAAAATAAAATAAAATGTATTTTTAAAAAAAGAGAGAGAGAGAGAGAGAGTGCATCTGGGAAGTACTGCTTGGGTCTGGAAGTAACTGTCAGCCGGGGTGACTGCTGCCCTGACAGCACCAGTAACCACTCCCTGTTGCACTCCATAGCCATAACACCCACCTAGGGATTTCATTTCTTTCTTTTTTCTTTTTGGCGAAATGGGATTGAACTCAGATCCTTGCGCTTGCCAGGGAAGTGCTTATTCCACTAAGCTATCTCCCCAGCCCCCCAACTAGGGATTTCTAAACTTAGTTTTAATTCTGTATAGTTTTTTTTTTAACTTGATATAATTGCCGAACACTTGAGACAGTATGAATTGTTATTTATTTACTTACTGCTTCTTTCCAGACAGGGTCTCATTATGGAGATTAGTCTGGCCTCAAACTCACTGTGATCTTCCTGCCTCAGCCTCCTGAGTGCTAGGATTACAGGTGAGTGCTCCCATACCCAGCTTCAGATAGTGTGACTCTCCCTCCCTCCTTCCCTTCCTCTCTTCCTGTCTGTCTCTGTCTCCATTTCTGTCTCTCTTCCGTGTGTGTGCAGTGGGAATTGAACTGCTAACACTATATCGTGGACCCACATCTCCTGCCCTGTATTCCTTGGTACTGGGTTTCTTTTCACGGTAGGATTTTAGCAAGGCATGATAGTGTGCACCTGCAGCATCTGTCTCAAAAAAAATTAAGGCACAAAATTAAAAAAAATAATAATAATAAGCGCTTGGGAGGCTGAGGCAGGAGTATTGATGCAAATTTGAGACCAGCCTGAGCTACAAAGTGAGTTCAAGGGCAGCGTGAACTGCACAGTGAGAACCTGTCTCAAAAAGACAAAAAATAGGGCCAGCCAAATAGCTCAGCAGATTAAAGAGCCTGCAAGCAGGCACAGGGGCTGGGGGTTTGATCCCCCATGCCCTAGGCAAGCTGAGACAACAGTTGAGCTGGGGGGTGGGGGGGATGTGTGTGTGCGCCTGTAATCCCAGCATTTGGGGTTCTGTAAACAGGAGAATCACTATGAGTCCAATCTAGTAGTGAGAGCCTGAACACTCTGTAGACCCTTCCCTAAAATAAAAAAAAGAC
>NW_004524864.1:876380-876842 GCF_000260255.1 Octodon degus
TTAATATTCAACCAATATTGTTGAATTAACTATACTGCAGTGGTCTTCATTTTTATGTGTCTTATTCCATAGATTCTGAAATCTTTAACTTTTTAAGATAATGGGAGATGGCTCAGAAGAATAAATGCTTCTCTGGCAAGTGCAAAGGCCTGAGTTCAATCCCCAGTCCCCCCCCCAAAAAAAAAAAAAAAAAAAGATAATGATTGACTTACTATGAGATGAAGTTATTTTTTTTTTAACATGGTTTGTTTCTCTTTTAAAAAATATTTTCTAAAATCAAAAAAAAATTCTTTATTCACCTATTTGGTACAGAGACTCACTAGGACTCGTGGTGATCCTCCTGTCTCAGCACTGGGATTACAGGCACGTGTGCCACCACACCGTTTCAGTGGCCAGCTCAGCACAGGGCTTATACAGTATGCAATACTGGGGATGAAACCAGGTCCTTGTGCTTGCCAGGCA
>NW_004524864.1:876942-877610 GCF_000260255.1 Octodon degus
GTCTTTCTCCTTTCCTTTCTTCCTTTCTTTTTTTTGACAGAACTGGGAATTGAACTCAGGCCCTTGCTCTTGCCAGGGAAGCACTTATTGTACTGAGCCATCTCCCCGGCCTTTCTTTTCTTTTCCTCTCTTTCTTGTGGTACTGCAGATCAGATCCAGTATCCGCTTCATTATTTTTTTATGTTCATTTCTAACTTGTTCACTGATGACGTCAAGGAATTCTGTTTTCCGCTGAGTATCTTGTCTCATTGTGTGCCTACTTGACTGCTTTTCTCACCTTTCCTTTTCATTTTTTATTATTTTTCTTTTTTATGTCTAGGAGTCCTTTCTATATTCTGGATATGAGCTCCTCTGAGTTAATGTACGTAGACAAGTATCTTCCCCTATTTTCTAAAAATTATTTCTAGGAAATTGCAAGTGACTTTTGGCATACTCACAAACTTTGCATTCATCACACCATCTGACTCTGGGCCAAACCCCTGCCCGCTGTAATGGGTCACCTCACGTTTTAGACTATAAATGTAAATCTTGTGTTTTCTGTTGTGTAAAAATGTAAATCTTTTTTTTTTTAATTTTATTTATTTATGTGTGTGTGTGAGGGTGTGTGTGGCCAGTTCAGCCCACCAGGGGGCGGGGCTGGCTGGCATGTGGTGCTGGGGGATTGAACC
>NW_004524864.1:877927-879533 GCF_000260255.1 Octodon degus
ACCCTGAAAGCATTATTGTGTGTCAGACAATGAATTTGTTTACCAAATGGAATGTGGTTCCAGGTTTTAACTCCCCCACTGCTTCCTGGGCTAGCTGCCTTTTGGTCCTCTCCTGCATGAGAGCTGACCGGGGGCCCTGAGCTCAGTAATAAACAGCTTTCCAAATTCCAATCTGGCTGATCTGGTTCCTATCCTGAGCGACCCATAACACCCACCAAAGAAAGGACAGCTGTCAGCGGTTGCTCCCTGGCTCCTCCCTTCCCACAGCTGTGACTCTCCTTTCTGTCCCTTGGATTTGCCTAGGTGGACGGACGTCCTGTAAGTGAAACCACAACGTACATGCAGCCCTTTGCATCTGACTGTCCTCTCAGCATGTCTCTGGTTGAAGTCATATCTCAGCTGGTGCTCCTATTGTGTTCCTTGGTATGGTGGCGGTGGAACAATACCATGTGGCTGGGCCACATTTCATTTATCCAATCATCAGCTGCTGAGCATTTGTTTTCCATTTTTCAGCTGTTATAAATGGTGCTATTCTGAACACGTATGCACACATTTTCAGGTGGATGGTTGCTTTCATTTCCTTGGGAATACACTAAGCAGTGCAATGGCTGGGTCGTACAGTAACTGACTTGTGGAGAAACTCAGAATATTTTCCACAGTGCAATCACCACATTCCTACCAGCCTCAGTTGAGCATTCTGATTTTTCCACGTCTCCGCCAACTCTGAGGAGTGTGATCTTTCTGACTATAGCCACCCTAACTGGGTGTCAAGTAACAACTCACTGTGGTCTTTTTTAAAAGAATTTGGGGTGGTGAGACAGGGTCTTACTATGTAGTTCGGGCTGGCCTCAAACTCAAGTTGATCCTCTTGCCTCACCTCCCAAGTGTTGGGATTACAAGGATGCACTGTCACACCCAAACTTTATTGTGGGTTTTGTTTTTTTTTTGTTTTGTTTTGTTTTTTTTTTGCGGAACCGGGGATTGAACTCAGGCCCCTGAGCTTGCCAGGCAAGTGCTTATTCTACTGAGCCATCTCCCCAGCCCCATTTATTGTCATTTTGATGGAAACTAGTGGCATGCTTTTTTTTTTTTTTTTTTTCACTTTATGTATTTGGTACAGGGTCTCACCTGTGCAGCTCAGACTACTAGTGATCCTCCTGTTTTTGGCCTCCCCAGGCCTGGGATTACAGGCATGTGCACCACACCTGGACCATCACCAGTTCAGGGTACCCCAGGGGCATGGTTGGGGAGGCATGCAGGATCAGGGATCGAACCTTGGTCCCTGAACTTGCCAAAGCTGGTGGTACTGGGGATTGAACTCAGGACCCTACACTTTCCAGGCAAGTGTTTATTCTACTGAGCTATCTCCCCAGCACCTGGTGGCATGCTTTTTAATGTTGTCTTAGTAAACAAATTATTATCCTTGCTTTAATGCTCAAGGTCAGCAGTGTATAATGTCCAATGTTTTTTCTTAGTTAGTACATTTCATTACTATTTAAGAACTCCTTCCTGGGGCCCGGGAGATAGCTCAGTAGAATAAGTGCTTGCCTGGCAAGCGCAAGGGTCTGAGTTCAATCCCGGTTCCGCAAAAAAAAAAAAAAGAACT
>NW_004524864.1:879822-898979 GCF_000260255.1 Octodon degus
TAGGCCTGCAGCCCACCAAGAACTGAATATTCAGGTGCCCTGTACACTCATGCAAGCCACATTTTCTTCAATGTCTTCTCAACACGATTGTTTTAAGTCAAGTGTGTATATATATGTCTATATTTTTTCTGATTTTTTTCTCAGTAGGGGCCACTGAGTGATGCCCAGCCCTCATTTAAATTTATTTTAAGACAGAGACTCATTGTGCTTCTCAGGCTGCCCTTGAACTTGCAATCTTCTCATCTCAGTCTCCCAAGTAGCTGGAATTACAGACAAAGTCCACGACACTCAGCCTTTTTTCCTTTTTCCTTTGTCATTGCAAGGGGCTGAACTCAGGACTGGCGCCACCAGCAAGCACTTGCTCTAGCTCTCAGCTACTCTCTCAACACTGTTTCTTTTCTCTCTTTCCTGGTGGAAGCGGGGATTGAACTCAGGCCCTTGCACTTTGCCAGGGAAGCACTTATTCTACTGAGCCATCTCCCCGGCCCTTTACCCTTCAGCACTGTTTCTGAGTGCTCTCTCTCTCTCTCTCTCTCTCTCTCTCTCTCTCTCTCTCTCTCTCTCTCCCTCGTTCTTTGGTCTTTGTATAGGTGCCATTGTCATAACCACAGCATTGTCTGAAGTTCTGTCATCTGTTGAAGCAAGACGGTCCGCTTTGTTCACCTTCTTCAAAGGTGTCTTGGCTTGGCCAGGGAGACAGCTTAGTACACCAGACCCTGCCTTGCAAGTGAGAGGTCCCAAGTTTGATTCTGGTACTGCAAAAAAGAAAAAAAAAAGAAAAGAAAAGAAAAAGAAAGAAAGAAAGAAAGAAAAAAAAAAGAAGAAAAGATGTCTTGGTTTAAAGATGAAAGGGGCCGGGGGAGATAGCTCAGTGGAATAAGCACTTGCCTGGCAAGTGCAAGGGCCTGATTTCAATTCCCAGTTCTGCCAAAAAGAAAAAAAGAATGGAAAGATATACACTGAAATTTTGGACAGGATATCATGTCTGCATCTTGTACTATGAATAACCACTACGAAGACAACAATATGCAATGTATTAATTATTGAAACTGTCCTATTAATCAGTTTTGACACTGTCTCATTGCTATTTGTTTCTCAACAAAATTATGGGAAAAAAATAAAAACTAAAAAAAAAGATGAAAGGGGTTTGTTTGGTTCAAATAAAGGGTTGCTCCTTTTAATTCAAGTAAAGGATGCTCATGCTGCACATCCACCCACGTTGTCGGAGGTTCAGTCCAAGTTCTCTGCAATCCTTCAGTCAGCAGATGGAATAGTTGCAGCAGCGCTGGAATGAGTCCTACACGCTTCTCATAGCCGCAAGAAGGGAGCTGGGGTGCAGCACAATGGGGGAATCTTGCGTACCCTGTGCAGAGGCCCTGGGCTTGATAGATCCAAATGCCAAGCAAGTCAGCCAGCACACTAATGGACAATAAAATCTCCATTCAGAAATAGCAAATTCCCTGAAGATGGTAATCTATAATGGTAATTTCATGCTTGGAGTGCCTGTCATTCTGGTCTTCTGAATACGGGCTTCTTGTCATGACATGCCAGTTGCTGCTGTGCTGTCTCTCAGGTAGATGATTGTTCAAAAAAAGGGGGTGGTGAATGAAGGCAGGAGACAGGAAAAGGAATGTTGTGAGTCTGTCCTGCTTCAAGGTTGTATATGGTTAGATTTTTGGACTTATGTGTAAACATAAGAAGTATATAATTATGCCTGCCTATTTTTAAAATATATTCTAATTTAATTTTTAAATGTTTTTTCATCATATTCTATAGGGACTTAACTTATTCAACATATCAATACTTGATGAAAAATACCCGTTCCATGTTATGCCTCAGTGTCTGATATTCAGACAGATAGTGAGGTTAAGCTTAACAGCCTAGGTTGTAGGGTAATAACAATAAGCTTGTCTTCTGGATGGTTAACAACATAAGTTTGCAGACCAAAATGAGAGAAAAAGGAGGGCCGCAAGGAAAGCCAACATTTTGGCCCTAACCTTCCAAGGCCAATTAAGATTCAGGACATATGAGAACTTGTACTGTAATGTCATGGAACTCAGTAGTGTCCCAAATTTTCTGATCAAGGAGATTATGGGGCCAAAGAGGAAAGTGATCGATGATGTAGAGTGTGCCTAAGGAGAGTCACATAGAGAGAAAACATTCTCTCAGGCTTTCACAGAGAGCACATTGGCCAAGCAATGGCCGTGACTCATCCACATGGCTGACACTGACAAAGGTTCTACAATCTGAGGTACAGGATCTCAGCATAAATCCTGAGGGGATTTCATGGACCTTATCAGTCCCAAAAGCTACAACTCTTGTTGCATAGGTCCTGCTTTACCTTGGTCTTAACCATCCAGCAGAAAAGTAGAAAAACGAAGTATAAGAAGTAAAGCCATGGTGTTATGTTGAGCTGTAAGGGACTCAGGTCAACAATTTCTGACATTGTCAATGAAGCGGAAGACCCAATACTATTATGGACTACTAGACTCTTTTAGAATATTTTGCTGGGTTTACACACCTATAATATTCAAATAATGGAACTTAACAAAAAAAGGGGATACAGATCAATGTCCACTTTGTATCTGTGTATTCAAAGTGGTTAGGACAGATATATAGTTGCATTCTCTTAATGAATAGAGGGATTTGTTCTAATAGCATTTGTAAATAGGATATCATGTCCGCATCTTGTATAGCAATTAACCACTAGGAAGGATTTATGCAATGTGTTAATTATTGAAACTGTCCTACCAATTTGGTTTGAAACTGTCTCATTGCTATTTGTTTCTCAATAAAATTATGGAAAAAAAATTTTAAAAAAAGAAAAGAAATAGCAAATTCCATCCACCAAAGCGAGTCGAGCATCAACATTTAACTTTGCATGGGTGGGGAAGTATGATTTACCAGTTGGGCAGGAGAAACAATAGTTTGTGAACTGTCCTAAGAAGATCCAAAATCTACTTTTAAAAAAGTCACTCATTTGATAATATAGATATCTATCTGAAGGGGCCGGCCAAATAGCTCAGCGGATTAAAACCCCTGCAAGCAAGCACAGGGGCCAGGGTTTCAATACCCGGGCCTTCTGTGCCGGCCCCACCCCTGGGGTGTACTGAGACTGTGATTGAGACTTGGCATTGTGGCATGAGCCTGTAATCCCAGTTCTTGAGAGGCTGTAGACAGGAGGATCACTAGATCTAGTAGTGAGACCCTGGACACCCTGTAGACTCTTCCCTAAAATAAAAATAAAAATAAAAAAAAATCTATCTGGGCTGGAGATGGAGCTCTTTGGTAAAGCACCTACTTAGCATGTATGGAGCTTTGTTCAATCCTTAGCACGAAGAGCAACAGGGATAACTACCTGATGTCTGTTTTGTCCTGTGTTTCCATTTTCTTTCCTATATGGAGAACAGCCTCTGACCAGAAAGAGACAAACTAGAGCCCTTATCGAAGTACAAACTAGAACTTAAAGTCCAGAGTCCCCAGGAGTTGCGATAACCTAATCCTAGGCAGTGACGCTCGGTCGTGTGACATCAGGTCCCATCAGATTCTTTTGACCTGGAGACTTCAGATTTGAACGGAGAATTTATCTGCTCCTTCTGCCCCACTGACTTACAATGGCAGAGTAAGGACAGGAAAATTCCCCTTAGGAAATCAAACACAAAGCACCTGGAAGAAATTCTAGATGGATGATCAGAGGGCTCCCAGCCCAGAGATGAGGAAAATCTTTCCTGGATCCTGGTTCGCTCCTGGGAGAAGCTCATAGTTCCTGTTCTCTGTCATGCACTCCACCCTGCTCTGGGGCTGGGGATTGAACCCAGGACCTTGGCATGGAGCTATGTCCCCAGCTGTTTTTAAATTTTTTATTTTTTGAGACAGAGTCTCACTAAATCATGAAATTGCCCAGGGCCAGCGCTCAGGGGGGATTCCAGGCACCTTGGCCAGCAGCTCCACTTCCGGGAGAGATTTCTCAGGTGTATCTAAAGAGGACAGTAAAGGAAGAGTAAAAGCCCATTTTCTTTGCCTTCCTAGGTTCTTTAGCGAGGAACCTCCAAATTAGCTTGACAAAACCAAACCAGACCAAACAAATGACAACAAAATCCCAGAGCAACAGAAGAGAGGCTTACAGCTTTTATTCCATGTGAAGCATTGAATGTGGCAGGGGCAGGAGTAGGGATTTGGGGGGGGGGGTCCACTGCAAAGACAAAAAGCTGCCAAAGGAGCATCTAGGCCTGACAGTTTTCCTACCCTTAGGACAGAGGGCCGCCAACTTGCAAAGCAGTAGCAAAATAAAGGAAAGAGGTGTGGGACCAAAGTCGGGACTGAACAATAGAGGACACTACCCTAAGTAGGCGAGGGCTGGTGGGCAAGGTTGCCCCTGAGACCCCTCTTGGTCACCTCTGTCTCCAGGCACGGCTTACTCTTCCTCCCCATATGGAGAGGAGGAGCGGCTTCCTGAGGGTGTCTGCCCTGGCTTCAGGCAGATGGGCAGGGGCAAGCCTTCCCCCTGCTGGTTTTTCCTCAGTTGCCTTCAGTTTATTTTATTTATTTATTTATTTTTTAATTTATTTATTTGTGTGTGTGTGTATGGCCTGCTCAGCCCACCAGGGGGCGGGGCTGGCTGGCATGTGGTGCTGGGGATTGAACCGCGGTCCCTGTGCTTTTTGCTCAGCTTGTTCTAAACAGGTGCTTTAAACCACTGAGCCATCTCACCAGCCCCAGGTTGCCTTCAGTTTAAAGAAGCCCCTTGCCAGAGCGGCGTGGTGTGGGGTGCGATGATGCAATTTCCTTTGGGGCACTGGGCCGCTTAACAGGTCTCACCACCTGCTCACAGCTCGGAGAACGTGGAGAGCCCAGCAGTCATGTTGCAGTTTCCAATAGAGGTTTCTTCATCTAGGCTTGGAGTTTCTAAACGCAGTCAGCCCCCCGTCTGCTTTGTTCTTTGCAGTCGCAGGTGTCAGTAAGCATAGCCATAAGAACTTCTTTCAAGACTTACCTCCTCCAGGATTTAATTGTGGGAGCTTTTGGCTTATTAAGCTTTGGTGGCAGAGCTATACCTTAAGCCACTGTATCTCACAGAGAAGATTTGTTAAGAATACATTAATCCACTCTGAGGTTGTAACAAGTCATTTAATTATCATAGTTTGGTTTGATCTTTGCCACAAGGCTGAGGGCTGAGGTTTCACTCAAACGTTTCTTTATGTAGCTGACTCTTGTGATCCTGCAAGTCTCCATGTTTCCAGGTTTTACTCCTGATTAAAACTGGCCAGTTTTTTGCTGAGTTCACCTCTTTCTTATAGTATCCTGTCAAACCCGGTCAAATGCAGCAGCAAACACATGCAACCTTTACTGTCTTTTCAACCTTTCCCAGAGTTATAAGATCACCAAGTTGGGCCGGGGAGATAGTTCAGTAGAATAAGCGCTTGCCTGACAAGCGCATGGTCCTGAGTTCAGTCGCCAGTTCTGGGGAAAAAAAAAAATCACCAAGTGCGTTAGCTGGCTTGTAAGTTATAAGAAACAAAAATAATACTCTTTCCAGCCTTTCAGTCTCATACGTTTTTTCATCACTTGCTAAGTGGCTTTTAGGAAAGTTTATTTCTTAGTTTCACCATGAGTACTTTAAGCCTCTTCAAGCCAATGTATGAAAAGCTTTACTGGACATTTGATGAGAACAGGATCAGTTAATTTAGAATGGTTAAAATTTTTAAACAAATGAACTCAGAGTTTAAAGGTGAGTTGAGTGTGTTAACACCTGCCAAGGAGGCTGAGGCAGGAGGACTGCCACAATTTGAGGCTGGCCTGGCTCCATAGTGACACCCTGTTTCAGTTTTTTCTTTTTTCTTTGGTGGAACCAGGGATTGAACTCAGGCCCTTGTGCTTGCCACAGCAGCACTTTTTCCGCTGAGCTATCTCCCCAGCCCCGACACCCTGTTTCAAACAAACAGACAGACAAGTAAGCAAGCAAGTTAGTGTGTTAGGTTTCTACTGCTGTGGCAAAATAGTAGAAAAGAAACTTCAAAGGAGGATTATTTGGGCTTTTGGTTTCCGAGCATTCAGTCCATGATTAGGTGATTGTATTGGGTTAGGCCTCCATCACAAGGCCCAACATCACGTAGAAGAATGTGGCCCACCAGGTTCTCATCTCATGGCAGCTAAAGGGAAGGGAGAGAAGGAGGCTGGGGCCACAGTGTTCCCCTAAGGGCTGGCCACAGTGACCTGACTTTCTCCCTGGACCTCACCTCCCAGTGGTACCCCAGGCTGGTGACCAAGCTATAGCATAGGAGGCTTTGTGGAAGATTGAAGATCTAACCCATACTACAATGTGCTTAAAGGAGAAGATTTCAGTCAAAAGTATTTAAAGTGTCTATGAGGATTGGGAAGCAGCCATGGGCCATATTGTCTTCATCACCAACCTGTCGGGGGCTGAACAGTTGTTCCATGGAATGTTGCTAGATGAGACAGAAAAGAAAAAGAAAGCCAGCGACAAGTGCTCCGGAGGCTTCTGCCTAGAAGGAATGTCCATCACAGCCACACACGCATCTCATTAGCCAGAGCTGACACACAGCCACACACAGGAGATACAGTTCCCTCTCCCCCATGGCTCCTGAAGCATGGACAGGTCTGAGAGACTGGCACAGTGTGGTGAAACAGCAAGAGCTCAAAGAGTCTGATGAAGGGAATTTTATTCCTGCTCTGCTATTTATGTTCCCAGGAAGAACTCATTTAGCACCTTGTTTCAGTATCTCGTCTTTAAGAATAAAGAAAATCCCTCAGTTGATGAATGCTTAAGATTAACTAAAACCTCACAGGCAAAGTCCTGCAGCCCAACATTAGTTTCCTGCTTTTCTTTTTTTTTTTTTTAATATTTGTTTATTTATTTATTTAATGTCTGTGTGTGACCAGCTCAGCCCACCAGGGGGCGGGGCAGGCTGGCATGTGGCGCTGGGGGATTGAACCGAGTTCCCTGTGCTTTGCTTAGCTTAGCTTGCTCTAAGTAGGTGCTTTAGACCACTGAGCCATCTCACCAGCCCCCTGTGTTTCTTTTATTTACTATGCAGCAAGAATGTAGCATGGTTTCAATATTTTCAGTAAAAAGGAATTTCTACATGTTGGTTGGCTGCTACAATGTACAGTACTATTTTTCACCGACTATACAATACTGTAAACGTTTATAAGTATAGGAGCAGTACTTTACATTTTTTAGTGTCTCTCATACTGCTTAATATGTGTGAAAAACATAACATGCTGAAAATACATATTGAACTGGGTGCTGTGGTGAGTACCTATAATCTCACCAGCTTGGAAGGCAGGGGCAGGAGGATACAAGTTTGAGCTCAGCTCCGGCAACTTAGTGACTGAGACTCTGTCAAAGTAAAAAAAATAACAAGGGCTGGAAAGGTAGCTTACTGCAAAGCCCTGGGTTGACTTCCTAGTACAGAAAAAACAAAACAAAAAACTAAAACTAAAAATCATCTAGCACAGTCAATTAATATAAATGGCTACAGAAGTTACTACTTGGTCAGTTTGATATTAGGAGATGAGATTTCCGGTTGTGGTGTGACTCAGTGGTAAAGCACTTGCCTGGTATGTGCCAGGTTCAGGGTTTGATCCCCAAGAAAACAGCTCCAAACTTAACAATAAACGAGAGATCAGATTCTGATTTCTCCCTACTATGAGCAAATCCTACTCCAAACACTTCTCTCGCTCAGGGACACTAAAGCCCTTCTTTAAAGAATCCCCAGCGTCTGCCCATTAGCTCAGTTGTTTAAGTGCCTGCTTAAACAAAGCACTCAAGCTCAAGCTGCTGTGGTTCGAACCCAGATACTCATGGCAAACCAGAAATGTCCTAAAGGCAACTTCTGGCCTCCAAAAAAACCCAAAAACCTAAAGAATCCCTTCACCAACTACCATCCATAAATTGTTTATTGATGATAACAATAAATGTTGGGGCTGGAGAGATGGCTCAGTGGTCTAAAGCACCTACTTGGAACAAGCTTGGCAAAGCACAGGGACCGTGGTTCGATCCCCCAGCACCACATGCCAGCCAGCCCCGCCCCCTGGTGGGCTGAGCTGGCCACACACACACACACACACACACACTAAATAAATGTTAAAAATAAAAAAATAAAAAAAAAAAAACAATAAATGTTTATTGAGTACTTATGAAGAAAAATCAAAGTGCTCGCTGAATTCTGAACATTTTTCACTTGATTCTCATGCGGACCCTGAAGGGAGGTATTTTGCTCTGCTTTTACAGGTAAAGGAAACACAGAGGCTGTTACCTGCCCGAGGCAGCAGGGCAGCCAGTAGGTGGCGGAGCAGAATCCCACCGAAGGTGCACACTCTAAGCCAGGGCAGCAGCCTCAACAACACCTCTATCTTTGTCTGCTAATGCTTTTATATTCTTTTAGGTGAAGGAATATTTTTCTTTATCTTATTATGTCTGTCATGGTGAACATCATATTGTAAGTTAAGTAAATAATTTCTGGGAAATATTGATTAGCTTTCCGTGAGAGGCCGTGTGTGTTCAAAGAGCTTCACGGTGTGTGAACTCAGCTGTCAGGAGCGAGGCGTGCAAAGTGAAGACACGAAGCTCTGTGTGTACCCCCGAACTGGAGTCCCCATCCTGTCCTGAGCAGGCTACATGCTGTGCGTTGGGTGTCAAAGCCCCCTGCTGCGCAGGATGACTGCTGCTCTATTTAGGATTTCAGTCTTCATTTAAACGTGGAAGGCACACTGTTCAGGCAATGGCTTAAAAAATGTGAAATTCTTTTCATTTATAAGTCAAGTCTGAACTTATTAGGAGAATGATAAAATTGGGGAAAGTATAGTGACTAAAGTTGAACTCATCTAGATAATTGGGGAGCAATGTTGACTGCACTCCACGTTTCCCTCAAATATTCTGGTTGCTGGAACATACTTTGCTTGCTTGCTTGCTTTTGTTTATACTTGGTTTTCTTTTCTTTTTTTCTTTTTTTGGCAGAACCAGGGATTGAACTCAGGCCCTTGCACTTGCCAGGGAAACGCTTATTCTACTGAGCCATCTCCCCAGCTCCTTTATTTTTATTATTTTTAATTTTTAATTTTTTTGTTGGTTTTCTTTTGAGACAGAGTCTCATGTGGAGTTCAGACTGGTCTCAAACTCTCTAGGTATCCTAGTTTGGCCTCAAATTTGCAATAATCCCCATGCCTCAGCCTCCCAAATTACTTGTAATACAGGTGTGTGCCATTATTACAGATTCCTTTACCTGGGTGGGTGCTGGAGATTGAACACAGGTTCTTTTGTATACACTAGGCAAGCACTTTATTACTAAGCTACATCCCCAACACCCAGGGTTACTCTTTGGGGTGGGTTATGGGTACTGGGGATTGAACCCAGGGCTTTCACGTTGAACTATAGCTCAGCCCTTGTTATTTATTTTGACTGTCCTGGAAACTTTTTTTTTGCAGAACTGGGGATTGAACACAGGCCCTTGAACTTGCCAGGGAAGCACTTGTTCCACTGAGCCATCTCCCCCGCTCCTCCTTGTTATTTATTTTGAAACAGTCTCCTTCAGTTCCTACATTGCTTGAGTTACGTTGGAAAGGTAGATGCCCCTGCATTAGGCTCTCAGAGCGTGGGAATCACAGGTGTGTACCACTAACCCAGCTTATGACTGCCTTTGCACTCAATAATTTTAGTTTATGCGCAGACAAGTCCTTCACAGTAAAATAGAGTACTGTTCTTGTGACAAGAAGCAGCATCTTATAAAAATACCACGTTGGTCCAAGAAAAACAAAAAGGTCTGCACAAATGTATTACTCCAAACACAGCAATTGCAGGTGTGTATCCTGCCAACCCAGTATGCCAGTCAGCCCTCTCTGTAGATTCATGGACTCTGCCCACTGTGCTCCACAGCAACAGTGACACAGCTCCTAGATCCCAGCAGTACTCCTCAGGCCCATGCAGTCATGGTGACCTTATCAGAATATGGTCAGTCCCATTACTCCTTTACTTCACTCTCCTGGGCAGAAAAGCCAAAATCAGTTTTCTGGTTCTGTTTTTTCAGAACTGGGGATTGAACTCAGGTCTTTGTGCTTGCCAGGGAAGTACTTATTCTACTGAGCCATCTCCCTGGCCCCCAAAATCAGTTTTTATAACTGTCCTCTGCCGCTCCCTCCCCAACGCTTTCCTCCCTGGCCTCAAGCCTGTCTCCACCTGTCTTTCCCCCTCACCCTGGGCCCCCTTGGTTGGCTTCCTGCTCTTCTGTCCGGTAGCTCACAGGCCCCTCTGCCTGCAGCAGATACACACATGGCTCCAGCACATTCTCTTCAGATTTTTGTTCTTGTCTTTTTGAGACCGGTGTTGCTACATAGTCCAGGCTGGGTGTGGACCCAATGGGTGGAGTGAGTGGGCTGGCTGCAAACTCATGAGCCTCCTGCTGCCCTCCTGGAGTGCCAGAGCTATAGATGGGCACCACCACAGCTGGCTCCCTTTCTTCCTCTGAGAGGTTGTTTCTGGTCTCCCTGCTTCAAAATGAGTCCTAGCCCTCAACTCTTCCAAAAATTTATTACTCACTTCAAAAAAAAATTTTGGGGGGCCAAAGAGATGGCTCAGTGGAATAAGTGCTTCCCTGGCAAGTGCAAGGACCTGAGTTCAATCCCTGGTTCTGAAAAAAAAAAATTTCCTGAGGAGGTTATTTATTTTTTTATTTTATTGAGAAGTAAATATGAGTGAGACAGTTTCAAAGCTGAATAATAGGACTGTTTTGATAATCAATACATTGTACATTGTTATCTTCTTAGTGGTTATCCACAGTACAAGAAGCAGACAGGATATCCTGTCCAAACCTATTAGGGGGCCGGGGCGATGGCTCAGTGGAATAAGCACTTCCCTGGCAAGTGCAAAGGCCTGAGTTCCATCCCTGGTTCCGAAAAAAAAAAAAAAAAAACACAAAAATCAGAAAACCAAAAACACTATTAGTATACCTCTTTCTTGTCATTGAATTAAGCGAAAGTAGCTGTATATCTATGCTATTTTGTATATATAAATACAAAATGATCTTTCCTTTGTATCTCACTTTTTTTGTTGCTGTTGTTTAGTCCTGTCAGAGGTGAATATTCTCTTTTCTTTTCTTTTTTTTTTTTTTTTTAATTTTATTTATTTATGTGTGTGTGTGTGTGTGTGTGTGTGTGTGGCCAGCTCAGCCCACCAGGGGGCGGGGCTGGCTGGCATGTGGTGCTGGGGGATTGAACCGCGGTCCCTGTGCTTTGCTAAGCTTGTTCTAAGTAGGTGCCTTAGACCACTGAGCCATCTCACCAGCTCCCAGAGGTGAATATTCTACTGGTATCTAAATACTAAAGTGTTTGAATTCAGCTAAACAATCCAACACTGTCTAGCAGTCTATAATATTAGTGCGTTAAGGGCCAGGGAGATGGCTCAGTGGACAAGCGCTTCCCTGGCAAGTGCAAGGGCCTGAGTTCAATCTCCAGTTCCGAAAAAAAAAAAAAAAAAAAAAGTTAGTGGGTTATTCTCAGAAGTTATTGACTTGATCCTTTTACAGCTCATCATATTAATATGGCTTTACTTTATATACCTTGTTTTTATACTTTTCTGCTGGATGGTTATGACCAAGATAAAGCAAGACCTATACAGCAAGAAATGTAACTTTTGTATCTGATAAGGTTAGTCAAGTACCCTCAAGATTTATCTGGTAGCCCTGTACCGCACTTTGTAGATCCTTTGTCAGTGTCAGCCATGAGGATGAGTCATAGCCATTGCTTGACCAATTTGCTCTCTGTGAAAGCCTGAGAGAATGTTTTTTCTCTCCATGTGACTCTGCCCAGGCACACTGTACATCATCGATCACATTCCTCTGTGGCTCCATAATCTTCTTGATCAGAAAATTTGGAGCACAACTGAGTTACATGTTGTTACAGTACAAGTTCTCCTATGTCCCGAGTCTTCACTGACCTTGAAAGGCTAGGGCCAAAATGTTGGCTGACCTTGCAGCCCTTCCTTTACTCCAATTTTGAATTGCTAACTTAAGTAGTTAACCCTCCAGAAGAGAAGCTTATTATTAACCTCCAATATATGCAGTTCAGTTTACCCTATCTGTCTAAATATCAAACCTCTTTGGCATATCATGGAACAGGTATTTTCCCTCAAATATTGGTATGTTGAACTTTAAGACCTTACAAAATATGTAGGAAAAAAACATTTATAAAGGTAGAAATAAGCATTTACATAATTTTACAAAGAAATTTAGAAATCTAACCATATACAGAATTGTAACAGGACAGACCTGTGACATTCTTTTTCTTATTCTTGTGACTTTTTTTTTTTCATTTATTACCCTAAAAAAAAGAACTTTACTTGAGAGACATTATGGCAATAAATGGTACGTCATAACAAGAAGTACATATTTAGAAGACCAGGATGGCAGGCACTCCAAGCTCATTGAACAACTTTTCATTTAAAAGGTTTTTTTTTTTTTTCAAATGCAGCTGTTGATTGTGCAGCTGTGGATTGTATTAGTTGATACATTGTGTCAACTTGGCTGAATCAGCTCCAGCAGATCTCAGCATGGGGGCCTAGCCCTGCAGGAGGGCAGGGCTCAGGAATTGAGAAAGGCAGGAAGCTGCCCCTCCACGCTTCCATGGAGAAGTCTGTCTTTGGAGGAGCTTGATTTTTGCAGTTGAGCCACTTTGGAGGAGCTCTGATCTTCACTGTGGAACGCTGGTCTTCGCAGTCAGCGTAGAAGGGAGGACGCAGCTGCTGCCCCTCCTCTGCTCTTCATTGTTTTCTGCTGCATGAACTGCTGTCATTTGCCTTGGGGCCAGAACTGGGGATTGAACTATCCCCAGTAACTGACCCAGTTATATGGACTGACCCCTCCAGTAACTGTGAGCTAAATAAACCTTTCCTTCCTTCATCTTGAGTGTCGGGTATTTGTCCCAGCAACGAGTAAAAAGTAACTTAAGACGCCCTAAAAAAACAACTTTACTTGAGAGACATTATGGCAATAAATGGTATGTCATGACAAGTACATATGTAGAAGACCAGGATGGCAGGCACTCCAAGCTCAACAACTTTTCATTTAAAAGGTTTTTTTTTTTCTTTTATGTATTTATTTATGTGTGTGTGTGTGTGTGGCCAGCTCAGCCCACCTGGGGGTGGGGCTGGCTGGCATGTGGTGCTGGGGGATCGAACCGCAGTCCCTGTGCTTTGCTGAGCTTGTTCTAAGTAGGTGCTTTAGACCATTGAGCCATCTCACCAGCACCAAAGGCCTTTTTTTTTTTTTTCAAATGCAGCTGTCATCCTATACCCCTAGAAATTTAGATTCTATTAATCTTTGCTCTCCTCTTCCCATGCAATATAAGCTCCATGAGGGTAAGAAATTTTGTGCTCCGCCCTTGACAGACAGAAAAGAATGAGGGTCTTCTAGAAGGGGCATAATGTATTTCTGCTGAACACTGAACACATGGTTAGATTCCATATAGAGTGAGCGGAAGAGAGATGAAGATGGTTCCAGGTTGCTTGTTTCGGCGCCTCCGCTTGTCCTTTTCTAAGACAGGAACGCCTGAGGGAGGACAGGGTTGCTGAGCCGTGGACCACCTGCCTCTCAAGTGTAGTCAAAGAGATCCCTGGGCCGCGGGCTCATATTGGGGGATCTGTTCTTTCTGGCTCTGGCGACCTCAGTAGTTTCTTTAGTCAGATTTATATTACTTAAAAATTGGAAATAGAAGGGAAAGGTTACTTTCAGTTCAGTTCTGGGCTTTCATCTTCATAACTCTGAAGAGGTGGAGATTAGCTCCCTAGTGCAAGTAATTCTTGTCTTCAAATTCCTGTTTGGTGATGAAAATGACAGTCCTAAAGATTATGGCTCATGCATCTGAGGAAAGTTACTCAATTTCTTTCCTTTTTTTCCCCTGCTCATCCTGCCCTGAGGGCGTGGCAGGCGTGGCATGTGGTACCAGGATTGAACTGCAGTTCCCTGCGCCTGTCTGAGCTTGCCTAAGCAGGCGCTTTAGATGGCTGAGCTATCTCACCAGCCCAAGTTACTCAATTTCATGGCCATCATTACTCTAACATCCTTTATTAAATTACCTCCCAGCACCCAGGCTTGTCAAATGTACTTTGAGCTGATTTTAATATACTAGTTCTGTCCATCATCAGCTAATCAGATGACAAAGGAATCACTGACATGTTCATTTTATGTTTGCTCCAAAGTTGTGATTTTACCGCTTTGAAAATTTTTTGTGTGTGTCTGTGTGTGGTATTAAAGATTGAACACACGGGGCTGGTGAGATGGCTCAGTGGTCTAAAGCACCTATTTAAAACAAGCTTAGCAAAGCACAGGGACCGCGGTTCAATCCCCCAGCACCACATGCCAGCCAGCCCGCCCCCTGGTGGGCTGAGCTGAGCTGGCCACACACACATGCACGCACGCACGCATAAATAAAAAATAAAAAAAATTAAAAAAAAAGATTGAACACAGGACCTTTCTACTAAGCTATATCCTCAACTTTTTATTCATTTATTATAAATACTTTTTAAAATTAATTCATTAGGGGCTGGTGAGATAGCTCAGCAGACTAAGTGCCTGCTTAGGCAAACACAGGG
Source organism: Octodon degus (assembly GCF_000260255.1). Classification (NCBI taxonomy): domain Eukaryota; kingdom Metazoa; phylum Chordata; class Mammalia; order Rodentia; family Octodontidae; genus Octodon; species Octodon degus. The sequence goes on from NW_004524864.1 coordinate 894,425, forward strand.
TACCAGAGTACGATTCCTGGTACCGCATGCTGTGCCGGCCCCACCCCAGGGTGCCCTGAGCCAGAGATCAACTCTGGGCCTGGTGGTGCATGCCTGTATTCCCAGCTCTGGGAAGGCTGAAAACAGGAGAATCACTATGAGTTTGAGTTACACAGTACCAAATACACACACACACACACACAAAAGTGAAGAAAATGTAAAATTAATTAATTAACTGATTATTCATTTAAAGACAAGGTCTTGGGCTGGCCACATAGCCCGGCGGACTAAAGCATCTGCTTAGGCAGAGCACAGTAGCTGCAGTTCGATCCTTGGCATGCCATGCTGGCCCTGCCACCGGGGCTCACAGAGACAGCAGTTGAGACTTGGCGTGGTAGCACATGCCTGTAATGCCAGCGCTTGGAAGGCTGAAAACTGGAGAAACACTATGAGTCCAATCTACGTAGTGAAATACTGCAGATCCTGTACTAAATACATAAAACTAAATAAATAAAGGTAAGGTCTTGCCACTGTTACAAAGGAGAATGCAGTTGGCAATTGCTGGACTCTAGACAGTAATTTTAGCTGACAGTTGAAGTACAGTAGCCCCTCTCACCTATGGGGACCATGGTCTAGGAAATTCTCCCAATGACTGAAACCACAGGTAGCTCCTAACTCTATAGATATATTTTTTCCCTATAGGAAGGGATCTAAATTGCAGTGAATGATTAAATTTAAAAATTTGTATTATAGTAGAAGACACATGGCCATTAATCCCTGCTCAGAGTCCTCCCCATTTACTTCATTGCATCATGCTTGTCACTTTCTGAAGTACCACTGGAAGACCTCTTTCAAGATGGTCTTCACGCAGTATGAATAAACATGTGGCGAGGGGCTGGGGAGATGGCTCAGTGGAATAAGTGCTTCCCTGGCAAGCGCAAGGGCCTGAGTTCAATCCCTGTTTCCGGAAAGAAAAAAAAAACAACAATAAAAAAAAAAAAAAAAAAAAAAAAAACATGCGGCAAACAGTGCTGCTGAGTCCATGCTGCTGAGTCCATCCATTGGAAAGGCAAACTCATAGAGACAGCATAGAGTGTCCTCAGCACCTCATTTACTGGATTTGGTGCTTATTGGAAAGGCAAACTCATAGAGACAGCATAGAGTGTCCTCAGCACCTCATTTACTGGATTTGGTGCTGTGTGACTTCTGGCCCTTCCCTAAGGTCAAGGTGACTGTGAAAGGTAAACTTTGGGAGATGGCTCAGTAGAACAAGAGCTTGCCTGGCAAGCGCAAGGGCCTGAGTTCAATCCCCGGTTCCTCAAAAAAAAAAGTAAACTTTGAGAACAGGGAGGCAGCCACAGCAGCACATCTAAAGACACTCATGAAAGGGAAGAGAGAGAGAGATCAGTGTTCTAAGCAAGGGGGAATATCTTAAGGGGAATTAATGGCAATGTGCTTTTTTTGTAATAGAATTTTAAAGATGTAAACTTTCTTTTTGGGGGGCTGGAGAGATGGCTCAGTGGTCTAAAGCACCTACTTGGAACAAGCTTGGCAAAGCACAGGGACTGTGGTTCGATCCCCCAGCACCACGTGCCAGCCAGCTGCGCCCCCTGGTGGGCTGAGCTGGCCACACACACACACACACACACACACACACACACACACTAAATGTTAAAAAAAATTTAAAAAAAGAAAAAAAATAAACATTCTTTTTAAAAAAAATTTTATTTATTTGTGTGTGTGTGTGTGTGTGTGTGTGTGTGTGTCCAGCTCAGCCCACCAGGGGGCGGGGCTGGCTGGCACGTGGTGCTGGGGGATTGAACCGCGGTCCCTGTGCTTTGCTAAGCTTATTCTAAGTAGGTGATTTACACCACTGAGCCATCTTACTAGCCCCAAACATTCTATATATACTTTGTTTATTTTTTAATTTAGAACAGGATCAGATTGGACTCGTAGTGATCCTCCTGTTTTCAACCTCCCAAGCACTGGCATTACAGGCGCGTGCCACTATGCCCAGTCTCAATCGCTGTCTCAGTGCACCCTGGGGTCAGGGACAGCATGGCATGCTGGGGATCAAACTCTGGTCCCTGCACCTGCCTACGCAGGTACTTTAGTCTGTTGAGCTATCTGGCCAGCTCTCAACATATTTTTTTGATCATATCTCATATATTTCCCTATGGTAAAGTTTTTAATTATATATGACATTCAAAGAGATTAATAACAATAGCTACTATGAAAATAGGTCAATTATAACAATACTGTATGTGGTAATGAAAGTTACGTGAAGGTCTCAAGCTATTTATGGTACTCACCTTTTATCTTTGGCAATGATATAAGATGGGTCTACAGGCCGGGGAGATGGCTCAGTGAAATAAGTGCTTCCCTGGCAAGTGTAAGGGCCTGAGTTCAATCCCCAGTTCCGCAAAAAAAAAAGATGGGTCTACAATCTGTACGGTGACTGACACAGGCATGGTGTGGCATTAGGGTGCTATAGGGTGTAATTGCCTTGAACACAGGCAATTATAGCCTGTCAGCCTGGGACACAGGATAAAGAAATGATTTCTGTCCAGGGTGGGGTAGAGTAGAAGGACCAAGAAATGGAGCAAGATGTCATCATGCTAGCCACGATGGCATGTAATCTCAAATCCAGGAATTCTATCTGGAATTTGCGACGAAGCATTTTGGACCTAGATTTCCTACGGGTAAGTGAAGCAGAGACAAAGCCTTGGATGAGGGACAACCATAGCAGAGGGAAGGAGCAGAGTTATTCCTGGAGTAGCCGCATAGGGACAGGCTTATGAAAGGACCCTCATCTTCTAGTAATTTTCCCCAGTATATTTTCTGGTCATTGCCCAGTGGTTTACTGTCCCCTTTGTTTTGTCTCAGCCTCATAATTTATCTTTGTTCATATAAGAAATAGAGAAGTTTTGGGGACTAATGATATCTTTAGGTCTTCTTTTACCTTCTAAAGACATACGTGATGGGGCTGGGAGGATAGCTCAGCTGCATAAATACCTGCCTGGCAAGTGCAAGGTCCTGAATTCAATCCCCAGTACCAATAAATAAATAAATAAATAAATAAATAAATAAAGCTGTCCATGAACAGGTAAAAATATTACATACACTGGTATTTCTTCCTTTTTTCATCTGTTTTATGTTGGTTGAATTTTTAACTGGCCCAACAATGCAAGTGACTAAAGGTACTTTTCTCTCTTCTATTAGCTTATATGGTAGTTTTCTATCATTGTTGTTAATACTTTGCTACCAAATTAGTGGTTTAAAACACCACAAATTCACTATGGTAGTGGGTAGTGCCTCGTTTCATGACCTTAATTTGTTCCATGATTCTGGGGAATATGGCCCAGGTCACATTGGTTACTTCATGTGGAGTTTGTGTTTGCAAACCAAATTTTGCTGAATGTATCGGTCCGTGAACTGAATTGCTGGGTGACAAGCAGGTGTCAGCGGGTCTGTGTTCTTTTCCAGGGAGGAGCTAAGTCTGCTTTTCTAGCTCCTAGAGCCTTCCCACAGGCCTGGCTCTTCATCCCCTCCTGTCCTTAATGTCAGCAATGATCAGCTGGGCGCAGCTCACATCCTGTGCCTCAGTCATCTCTTTTCCTCCCACTTACATACCTAAGGGCACTGGGGGCTGCATCAGCTTTGCCCAATAATCCATGATAATCTTTTTTTTTTTTTTTTTTTTTTTTTTTCAGAACCAGGGATTGGATAATCTGGGGTTTTTTTAAATTATTTTTTTAATAATTTCTTTTATTAAAATACCATTTTTTAAAAAAAGACTACTTAGGGGCTGGTGAGATGGCTCAGTGGTCTAAAGCACCTACTTAGAACAAGCTTAGCAGGACCGCGGTTCAATCCCCCAGCACCACAGGCCAGCCAGCCCTGCCCCCTGGTGGGCTGAGCTGGCTGCACACACACACAAATAAATAAAATAAAATAAAAAATAAAATAAAAAATAAAAAAGACCACTTAATAAACAACTTAAGTTTAACAGCACCTTCAGTTCTATTTTGTAATTTTTTTTTTTTTTTTCAGCACTGGGGGATTGAACATGGGACCTAGTGCTTGCCAGGCAAGCGCTTATGCCACTGAGCTATATCCCCAGCCCCAGTTCTACTTTGTAATACAGCATAATATGGTCATAGGTTTCTTGGAAGGTCCACTATTTTACTTACTACAATTTACAAGTAGACAAGAAGGAAGACAGAGAATTTAGGGAAATCATAAATTTCTCTTCATTGTTTGCTGAGATGTTTCCAATGAACGGCACTGTTTTCCTAGTTAACAAAGGTAGAGTCTACCATGCTGCAGGCATGTGCAATGGCAAATGCCAAGCTCCTTTGTGCAAATATTTTCGTGTGTGCTAAGTACCTTAAGCAGACCTTTTGCACTCCTCTGTCTTCACGCTGTGAAGGATGTGACACAATTATGGGCTTTGGAGTCAGGCAGATCTGAATTTAAGCTGACTCTGGTACTTGCCATCCTTTTGGATCTTGAACAGTTGATCTAAGCTTTCCAAACTTTAATTTTTTTAATTAAATTTATTTATTTTATTTAT
>NW_004524864.1:899079-901868 GCF_000260255.1 Octodon degus
GATCTTGAACAGTTGATCTAAGCTTTCCAAACTTTAATTTTTTTAATTAAATTTATTTATTTTATTTATTTGTGTGTGTGTGGCCAGCTCAGCCCGCCTGGGGGCGGGGCTGGCTGACCTGTGGTGCTGGGGGATTGAACTGCGGTCCACGCTTTGCTAAGTTTGTTCTAAGTAGGTGCTTTAGACCACTGAGCCATCTCACCAGCCCCTCCGAACTTTAATTTGCTCATCTACATATTAAAGATGAATAACAGCTAGCAGAAAAGATTGAGAGAGTCCAATTTAACAGTGTGTCTAATACCATAAGCAGAGGCTCTAAGTATATTATGAATTGTTTTCCCTTTAGACTTCTTCCCAGAGAGTTAGTTTTCTTGGTCTAGAGGACAGAACCTCAGAGGGTATAAATCTAAGGCCTGATCTCAACAGGAATTTACACTCTAAATCCTGATATAGTAGACCTGAAGGCATGAAACCCAACAACCATAAGTTTAGTGTACAGGGAGGAAAATGCTCTTTTCATTATGAAATTCACTAACTACATTTTATTTTATTTTATTTATTTATTTATTTTCTGTATTTTAGGTAGGGGTCTAGAAGGTGTTCAGGGTCTCACTACTAGATTGGACTCATAGTGATTCTCCTGTTTACAGCCTCCCAAGTGCTGGGATTACAGGCATGCACCACCATGCTGTGTCACTTGCTTTCTCAATCACTGTCTCAGCACGGCCCCGGGGCCAGCACAGCAGGCCCCAGGATCAATCCCCAGCCCCTGGCCTCTGTGCCTGCTTGCAGGCACTTTAATCCGCTGAGCTATTTGGCTGGCCTCTTCACTAACTACATTAATGCACAAATTCATTAGCTAAATTGTGAGTAAATAAAGTTGTGATATAAGCTCAGTAAAACACAATGAATAATAATAAAAAAACCTCAAACATAATGTGTAGTTTTGCTAAGTTCGATGATGACAAAAATACATTGGGAGTTGAGCATAGTAGTGCATGCCAGTATTCTTCTGGTATTGAGGCAGGATTGCCAAGTCTGAGACCAGGCCGGGTAAGGTAGTGCAACCTGGTCTTGAGAAAAAGCAAAAAGGTGGCCATGTAGTACATGCTTATCATCCAGCTCTCTGGGAGGTTGAGATAGTAGGATCCCCAATGCAAGCCCAACTGGGGCAGTTTAGGAATTTAGTAAGAGCTTGTCTCCATTTTTTTTTTTTTTTGGCGGAACCGGGGATTGAACTCAGGCCCTTGCACTTGCCAGGCAATGGCTTATAAGCGCTTATTCTACTGAGCTGACTCCCTGGCCCCTAGAGCTGGTCTCCGAATAAAAAGAAATCATTCCATGTGAATAAGCTTAATTCAAGCCTCAGTAATGATAAGACACCACAACAAACTGGGTATGGTGGTACATGCCTATAATCCTAGCATCTGGGAAGCTGGAATACATGTTTACCAAAAGATAATTTAGCATGTAACAGAGACTTACAGGCTAGGTTTACTAATGCCCAGTGATAACTAAAAGCAAGATAAAGCTTGGAATCTATGCCTCATTTTCTGTCTCCCTCAGTACCTAGAAACTTCAGCTCAGATTCCTGCTCTGCTTTGTGAATCAATCAGTGTCTGTTTTACAAGGTTTATTAGCCCTAAATTTACCAACCTTATCTTATCCACCTTTAAGACTTCAGGACACCAGATAAGAATAACTGAAGCAATTTTCAGGATTTGCAGGGACCTCTAATTGCCAGTTTTTATGGCCGCCACTTCCAGATCCCCTGGAGCGACACTTCCACATTTCAAGCTGGCCTAAACCTGCAGTCACCCCACAACCCAGGAGAAGCAGACACTTGCAGACTACCCCAGGAAGAGGTAACTCCCCTAACCCTGCAAGAGGGAACAATCACCCCAAAGCCTGAGCTGTCATCTTATCATGGGAACCAAATTTGCCCCCTCCAGCTACTGTGGCTGTCCCCGGAACTCCCAGAACCAGCTCTGACCAGACTCACCCACCTGGTCAATTATGCAAACCACATGCTGCCCCCAGCTACATAAACCCCTAACCCGTGCTTTCTTCTTCATTTCTATACAACCTTAAAGTTTCTATCAGCCCCTCAAAGACATTTCTTTGTTCTTGTTGCTGCTATTTCAGAGACAGGGTCTCACTATGTGCTGCAAGCTGACTTTGAACTCATTATGTAGCCTAGGTTGGCTTCAAACTCTGGGAAGTCAACCTGAGGGCTGGGATTACAACTGTGCTACCACACCCTGCCCACAGACAGATCTTGAACCTCTCTTTCTTTCTTTCTTTCTTTCTTTCTTTCTTTCTTTCTTTTTTTTTTTTAGTATTTTATAGCACAAGGTTTATAAGGAAGAGAACACATTTTCCCATTGTACTGTCCAGCAGAACCCAGGTTCTGGGGCTCTTGGTCATAACAATCCTCAGTGAAGGCTTCAAGCTTTGCCACTTAATACATTTTCCAGGGCTCTGGTTACCTGTTTAGCACTGAAGTTGTTCAAGGAGACATTCTTTTCTTCACCAAATGTGTAGTGGGCCCAGTTTGGGCTGAACATCGGAACATTTGCGGATTAGAATGGGAAGGTCAGGGTTCGCCTTCTTGAGTTCCACATAGCGTTTTTCGATGAAGTCCCTCACACCTTGGCTGCCGGGCGAGCACTGACATAAGTGGATGCGAATCTCACGCAGACCCAGCTTTGCCCCAACCACTCTACCAGCCGCAGCCGCCACCATCTCCACTTATTCCTTAGATTCTTTTTTTTTTTTTTTTTTTAAGA
>NW_004524864.1:903433-906377 GCF_000260255.1 Octodon degus
TTTTTTGTGCGGAACTGGGGATTGAACTCATGTCCTTGTGCTTGCCAGGGAAGCGCTTATTCCACTGAGCCATCTCCCCAGCCCCAATAGTATTTTTTAGACTCTTGTCAGGGATTATGAAATGTCCCTTTGGGTCTTTTTGGGGGGGGGGGCAGAATCTGGAATTGAACTCAGATCCTTGCACTTGCCAGGCAAGCGTTTATCCTTTGGGCCTTTTTGAAGTGCTAGGTACTAAACCCAGGGCTTTGCAAACACAAGGCGACTGCCTTATCCATGAGCTACATCCCAGCCCTACAAGGTTCCTTTCTACACCTATGTTTTAGGTATTCATTGAGATTTGGGTAACTTTAGTTTTTTTGCTTTAAATACTAGACCTGAAAGTGGCGTAGTAACTTGTGACATGGGAGATGGATGTGCGTGGCAGTTCGTATGCAGAGTGAGGTGCTATGTCCTTTTTTGTGTGGATGTCCTACCGATATTTGCACAAAAAGGAGCCACTTATTCTTACTTCATTAGCTGTAGAGGGACACATTTCTAGTAATAATGTGTAGTGCACGAGCCAATTCTCTCCAATTTATTACACAATGCTGAGGTTTTAAAAGAATGTCATTCCATGTTCAGTTGATGTGTATAAAAAGTATAGTAGTTCACATTCCATTTTGCTTGTTTTTGTTTTAGCTGCCAAATAGCTGATTTCCTTTTCCAACTGGAGCTTTCCTTATTTAGATGTTTTCAGGAGGGCTCCAGGTGCTACACAACAGGTTGAACCCATTTCCTTTTCACCTGTTTAGGCTAATGACCTTCAGTGTTATGCAGAGCAAAGAAATTATCCACCTCTATTCAGAACAACTAGTTGGCTTGAAAAAAGAAAGACTAATTCCACTAGAATCATTAAATGAAAATGAGAAAGTTTAGGGGGTAAAAAAAAAGCCAGTGGAAAGCTCTCTAGGGAATGCAAATTATTTTCCTTTGTTTAGATTGAACTAAGCTCTTCAGTGCTTGCTCGCCAGCTAATTTAGCCTACGAAAATGACTTTCTTCATTCCTCTAAATTCAGTTTGCTGTTGATGTCTTCTTTGCTACTTTTTGGTTGAAATGGTTAGTAGTGTGACTTTGGAAGATGGATCAGTCTAGGAGGGAAAGGAACTTAATTACTGTGAAATCTAAGGTACACATCCTTACATCTGAGACTTGCCTTCATGCTTGGGATAGGTTATTATAGGTATTGAACAGAGTTATACACCACCATCTTTTCCCTTGATATCATCTAGCAGCTTTAGGAGGAGGGGTTGACTCAAGAAGCACAAAAAAATTCTTTAGCGCTGGAATGCAGCGAGAGCAACTCTGCTCCCATTACAGGAGGCTGAAATAGGACATGGCCACGTCTTCTAAGGATACGAGTTCCACGGGTTACTAGAAAAATAACTGCATATTCTCTGGCACAAGTATTCCTTACCCTTGCCACATACTCCAGTTCTCCTTTAGCCGCTTAGCAGTGACAATTTCCTCCGGAAGCCGTGAGGGTACACAGGTAGTGTTTCTCGGCTTGAACACTGTGCAACTTGAAATTTGTCTATACTTTTTTGTTGGTGCTAAATTCAATTTAGGCTCAATATATACGCTTGTAACCTTTTTCAAGAAGGCTTTAAAGTCTTCGTCATGCCAAAAATTTGCCTCTGAATTAAGCAATCACCTAGTTTTTCATCTCTAGTTCTTCCTGCCAAAAACTTTTCAATTCATCCTCAGCCAGTGCTTGGCACCCGAGGCTTGGCAACCCACCTTTTCACCTTCAATCCACTGTGTTTTGCTTTTCAAGTCCTTTGGCTGCCCTCTGGTTTCTTCCCTCATACTTGTCTGACGGGTTCCTAGAAGCCTGGCGGAGATTTTACCTGTGGTAAATTTGGCTACCACAAATCAGGAGCCAGGAGTGTAAACACTTCTCTGTTATTACAAGTGTAAGTGGCAACTTATAAACAAAGAGAACGATTGCTTCAACTTTTTCTCTTAAATCATGCATGGGCTTTGAAAGGTGAAAACTGAAGAGTGGACGGGTAGAGAAAATAACTGGCAAGAGTCCATCGACAGTAACAAAAAGCACCAATCCCCGCTATTAATCAACAAAGTATTCCCACCCTTTCTGTAAAGATCGATTAGTAACCTTGGTGTTCTGCACCGATCCAATCCAAGCTCTTCCAAAAAGCAGCCAGCACATAGTAGGTACTCTATGAATAGTGCTGCATGTTGAAAGACTTGAGATGAAAAACTAAGTTGGTATCATAAATAAAATGACAAAGGCTCCCCCATTAAACGTTCGTGTTCCCAAACGCCGCCCCATTGTTTTGTCTCTGTACCCTGCCCTCCCCATTGTTCCTGTCGTCCTAATTTTCTTCCATCCCTGTTTAAGTCTGCGAACACACAAGAATCCCTGGCATCGCAGACACGGCGTTACCAGGTACGCCCGGAGCGCCGCTCCTGGGAGCACGGACCCGAAGGCTCGGGTCGCGGCGCGCCGCCCTTTCCCGCAGGGGAGGCGAGGACTTAACCTCCCTGTTCCTCCTCCTCCCCGAGCCCCAGGTTCTCCTCTCCGTCTCGGCCAGGGCTCTCCTCTCTCGGACCCCGTCCCTCGGGCCGTCCCGGCCCGTCCCTTTCATCCTTTCTTCCCATCGCTCATCCTCACAGGCTCCAGAACCCCCCGTCCCCTCGCACGTCACTTCCCCCGCTCCTCTCCCTCCCCGCGCCCAGAGCCGAGCTCCCCACTAGAGGCCAGCACTGCCTCAGTCTCGTCCGCCCCGCCGGCGAGCGGAATTCTTAGAGAAAGAAGGGGAGGGGAAAGAAAAGGAGAGAGAGCGAGATGGAGAGGGAGAGGAAAACCCTGGGGCCCGGAGCGCGGAGGCCCGCGAGCGGCGTCGCCATGGCAACGGGCGCCGGCAGGAAGCGCGGCCGCG
>NW_004524864.1:906823-910117 GCF_000260255.1 Octodon degus
GGCCCGGCCCACCTCGGCGCCCCGCGTCCGTCTGGCCTCTCGCGGCGTCCCCGTGCCGTCCCCGGGCCGCCCGGCCGCCCCTCATTCATTCCCCCCGACGCGCTCCTCCGCCCGCATGCTGTCCGCTCCTCGCTCGCTTTCGCGCTCGCCGGCTCCGCGGTGCCCCGGCCGCGACTTGTGTCCGCGCCCCGCCTGCGTCCCCGCTGCCGGCGCACCTTCCCCGCCCGCTCGCCCGCCAGCGCCGCGCACCGCCGTGGCCGCCCCTTCCCCGTGCGTGCGAGTCCTTCTGCCAGGTCCTGGGTAACACAGACCCTGCGCGGGCACTGTCCTGCTCTCCGGTCACTTCCATTGCTTTGGCACAGTCTTTCCTGAACCACTCTCCTCCTACCCCTGCTCGCACGCCCCTTTCTTTCTCCAAGACCGAGTACTAGGCTTAGGGATGTTGCCTTCCTCCACTTCTTCACCTCAGCACCCCTTTCTAGCTCCCTTCACAGGGCTGGGCGCCTATCGACCCGGCCCGTACTCACCCAAGTGCTGCCTATCACCTCGGGACGACTGGCTTAGCTCCTCAGGGACCTCTGTAGATCAGCTTCTCTCATCTCTAGCAGTTTAATTCAGAAATTTGCAGCTTATTTTGCCTCCCAAACTGTCGACTTCACTTTGTATATTTCATCTTACAGCCACAACATTGATCACTCATGAATAGATGGATGCACTTGGGTTCTAGGAATCCCGGTTTTGATGACACTTCCCTCACAGAAAGATGCTCTCTTTCTGTGTTTTTTCTATGTTGTTTTCCCAGTCTGAAAAACAAAGACATTTTTGAGGAGATGAGGGGGTCATAGAGATTATGAGCATTTTTACACGTGCATGTAGGAATTATTGTTCCCTCTATAGCTGGTCATGGAGTCTCATGTCTTGAGTCCGGTGAACTAAATCCATTGATCTATGCAACTATGCCGTGCTGCCTCTAATACCCACTTTTTTTCTTCACATGCTGATATTGAGGATTCATGGGTCTGTATCTGTTTAGTGTCTTGATATTTTGGCAAAAGAGGTGGGGAGAAGGTAGACTGGAGTTGAAGTTGATATGATTTGTCCTATGTACTTTTGGGTTACATCCAGGTTTACAGTAATGTTTGCTATTCCAAAATGAAATGGAAGAGGTGGATAGACTTGGGAGATAATGTGATTAGATGCTACCAGGAATGGAGTAGGAGATACTTTTTTAAAACTGTATGGCCAAGGTTAACTAGTTTGATATTTATTTTGTTTATTGTTTTAGATGTAATTCCCAAGATAAGTTTATTCCCCTTAATACAATGGTTGACAGCCTTTGCAGAAATTCTGGCTTCATGTTTATGTACCTAAACGAAATACTTTTGGTGACCTGATGTTTCTAGCGGCCCAGTGCCTCAAAAGTAGAGAATATAGTTACATTATGTTTATCAAAACAAAAGAATGAGCCCAAAGCCTTCCTGTCATTTAGTGCTACTTTGGAAGAACATTTCTTCTTGCTTCTCATCTCCTGTCTGCTTGGTTCTTAGTAATGTTTTCAAGTGTCTTTTTGTAAATTATAGTATAGTCCCGCGGGTAAGTTCTCACACTTTAGGAGATGGAAAAGTTGAATCTTTTTGAAGCTTTCTGTTGTTAATATATTTAATATAATTCATACTTGGGAGTCATTTGTTAAAATGTTTAGTACATTTCATACCTGTGAATCATTTGGGAAAAGCCGTCTGTTGCATTTGATGTGAAACCTTCATTGCAGATAGGGAAACTGTAGTAGAAGTAGGAAAACGATGTGCCTGAGGTGGGTCTGTCCTCAGCAGCCCAGGCTGGAGCCAGGCAGCTCTGGGCTGTGTGGGCTGGAGGTTGGCTCTTGTCCCCTTGAGGTCTTTTTTCCATACCTATATGGAAGGCCCTCCTGGGAACAGAATAGTGTCCTCATTCCAAGGGACAGTGATTTAATAACAGGTGCTTTATTTCATTTTTGGTTTGAGGAAGAAACATGTAGTAGCATAGACTTGATACCAAAAAAACCCTCATTAAACAATTTACTTTATAGCACTGGGAGAGAGAAATACTGTAAGCTGAAGCTCCTAGTCCAGCCAAAGGAGGCAACTGGAGGCTTCCTAGTAAATAGTGACCTTTGTCACCAGATAAGGCTGTAAAGAGATAGCCATGTAAGTTAACAGCAAGATTGGAATGAGGTTTTAAACTGTTAAAAAGGTCTAGATTTGTGGTGGATTCAGCAATGTGGAATGCCATATTAGTGTTCTGGCCATTTTATTTAATGACAGCTAATGTGGAAAGATTATTTCTTTGGGGACACTGAGTAGCTTCAAAGATGACAAGTGGGGAAGAAGCAGTTCTAAGACTGTTGTAGTTTCGAAGTTGTAAGGTGTTGAGGGGAAGAGTCAGGAAACTGAAGGAGTTACTGTGCTCCTGAATAATCACATGAAATAACAGCTCAGGATTGAGGCATAATTCTAACCCCGTGGGACTTCTGCCTAGGTCTTGAGTCGGAGCACCAGTACCAGCACCAGCTGTGGGCAGTCTGGACCGCTGTCATGGAGACTGAGAGTGAGCAGAACACGGGTTCCACCAATGGGAGTTCCAGCTCTGGGGGCAGCTCTCGGCCCCAGATAGCGCAGATGTCCCTGTACGAGCGCCAGGCAGTTCAGGTGAGGCCTGGGTCTGAGGCATGAGTGTTGGGCTGGGGTGGGCAGATGTGGGAAGCTGACTGTCTTCAGTGTCTTTTACTGCACTTGGGGAGAGTGGGAGTTGGTGATGATTTCGGGTCTCTTCCATCTTTCAGAATCTTAGAAGTTTACAAAGTTTGGGCAAGCAAATAGAGACTAAAATTTTGTCTTTCTATTATACCCTTTAACCTGGGTGTGGTGGTCCAAACCTGTAATTCCAGCAGCACTTGGGAGGCTGGGTTAGGAAAAACTGAGTTTTGGTCCAGCCTAGGCTGTACAGTGAGCTTGAGGCGAGCTTGAACTACTTAGACCTTATCAAAAAAAAACCCCAAAAACAAAACAACAAAAAACAAAAACAAACAAACAAAAACCCCAGCAAAATTGATTAAAAGTAAAACTGAGCTACAAGTATCATTTTCATAAGCACCCCTTTATATTAGATTATAGCTATTTAAAAATTCTATCTGATTGGTAATTTTACCAGGTAGAATCTTTCAGAAGAAACCACGTACTTTATTTTTCCATTACAGATATTTCTAACGTCTTAGGACTCTGTGTTCCTTACTGTATACCCAGAATATAGATAGAT
>NW_004524864.1:910442-911371 GCF_000260255.1 Octodon degus
TGAATTCAGGCCCTTGCGCTTGCCAGGGAAGTGCTTATTCTACTGAGCCATCTCCCTGGCCCCTCATTGCTATATTTATATATTTGCCAGTCCCACTTTGGGAAATAAGATTTCTTGTAAATTACACTGTTTTACTTTTTTTTTTTTTTTTTTTTTTTTTTTTTTTTTTTTTTTTGGTATTTAGTACAAGGTCTACAGGGTCTTACTACACAGATCAACTTGTAGTGATCCTCCTGTGTTCAGCCTCCCAATCCCTGGGATTACAGTTATGAGCTACCATGCCCAGTCTCAACCATCGTCTCAGCGTGGAGTGGGCTGGCACAGCATACCGATTGAACCCCAGTCACTGTGCCTGCCTAAGCAGGCGCTTTAATCTGCTGAGCTGTCTGGCCGGCCCTTATATTTAGTTTTTATTTTATTTTTTTTTAACTTTTATTTTGGGGGCTGGGGAGATGGCTCCGTAGAATAAGTGCTTGCCTGGCAAGTGCAAGGGCCTGAGTACAATCCCTAGTTCTGCCAAAAAAAATTTTAAAAAAATTTAAAAAAACCCAACAAAACACTTTTTATTTTATTTTTGTGGTACCAGGGATTGAGCTCAGGACTTTGTGCTTGCCAGGCAGGCACTTATGCCTCTTAGCTATATCTATCCCCTGCCCCAATTTAGGTACCCCCCTCATAATTTTATTGAGAAACAAATAGCAATGAGACAGTTTCAAACCAAATTGGTAGGACAGTTTCAATAATTAACACATTGTATACATTCTTCCTAGTGGTTAATTGCTGTACAAGATGCAGACATGATATCCTATTTACAAACACCATTAGAACAAATCCCTCTACTCATTAAGAGAATGTAACTGTATATCTATCTTAAGCATTTTGAATACACAGATACAAAATGGACATTTATCTGTATCCCTTTTTTTGTT
>NW_004524864.1:911471-925702 GCF_000260255.1 Octodon degus
GTGGTTAATTGCTGTACAAGATGCAGACATGATATCCTATTTACAAACACCATTAGAACAAATCCCTCTCATTAAGACAATGTAACTATATATCTGTCCATATTTAGGTTTTTTTGAGACAGGGTCTTGCTTGGTAGCCCACTCTGGCCTCCAATTGCTGGTGATCCTCCTGCCTCAGCCTGGTGTGTGCTGGGATTATAGCCTTGTGCCACCACGCCCGGCTGCACTGTTTCACTTTAATATATGAGGGTAGATTGTAGAATCGTATAGTGGTTCTCCAGTGTGTAGAGGATGATGTTGGCACAGCTGTTCTAATACAGAAATGGGTAACTCCTAGGACTGCTGTTCTCTCTGCTTTCTCCTCTTGCCATGGCTCCCTTCACACCTGATGCACAGAACAGCATCAGTAGCCATTGATTCTAATGTCACTACCTGCCCTCTTCCTTAGGCTCTACAGGCTCTGCAGCGGCAGCCCAATGCGGCTCAGTATTTCCACCAGTTCATGCTCCAGCAGCAGCTCAGCAATGCGCAGCTGCACAGCCTCGCTGCAGTTCAGCAGGTGAGAGGTCAGCAGCGGGTGGCCTGAGGGAGGGAGAGGTGCTCCAGGTGGGAGTGTAGGGAGACTCATGAAACCAAGCCTGGGGACAGAGTCGCTTTTGCCTCCTGTGCCCTGGAGGGGGCGGTGTGCAGTAAGAATTGTGGGAGGATCTGTACAGGGGACGTGGCAAGGTCCCACACAGACAGGTCTGTCCAGCATGGACAGTTGGTCCAGTCTGAGATGCGCTCTAAGGCTTGTAGTGTTTGGCAATTCAGGCTGGCAAAAGAATGTAAAGTAGCTCTGTGATTTTAAATACTAATTATGTGTTGAAATGGTAATTGTTTTTAATTTTAGTTTTTGTATTTTAGTACAGGGTCTACAGGGTCTCACTACATAGATTGGACTCCTAGTGATCCGCTTGTGTTCAGCTTCCCAAGAGCTGGGATTCCAGGCGTGCTCCACCATGCCTAGTCTCAATTGAGCCCAGTCTCCATCATGTCTCAGGGCGCCCTGGGGGCGGGGCCAGACCTGCACTTTAATCCAGGGCCTAAGCAGGCGCTTTAATCTGCTGAGCTATTTGGTCAGCCTTGTAATAATGTTCTAGATACACTGAGTTAGATAAATTACTGAAGTTAATGTCTCCCATTTCTTTTCTAACGGATGTGCATGATAGTACATGTTATATTAGTGTTGGATAGTTGGGCTGCAGATTTATCAGTGATGCATGGTGCGACCTGCTGAAGGGTCGTTTTTCTATGTAAAGCAGAGGTGTAGGACGCCAGGTTGCTTTTCTGCCTGGGTATCTGGGTTAGGGTTTTTGGAATAGTGGTTTCATTTTTTCTCGTTCTTACAACTTTTTCTCTGTTTTTACCCAAAATCTCCATGTTTTATGAGTGTGTGTGTGTTTATGTGTCTTTTTTTTTTAAATTGGAAGCCCGAGAGCTTTCTCCTTTATTGTTTCTTCTCTTGTTTCCCTTCCTCCTCCATACAGGCCACGATTGCTGCCAGTCGGCAGGCCAGCTCTCCGAACACCAGCACTGCACAGCAGCAGGCGACTACCACCCAGGCCTCAGTGAGTGTGGCCCTGCCTCTGACACATGTCCTTCCCGGCTCTCCGTTTTGGACAGTTGCTCTGAGCATGTTGGTTGAGCTATAGTGGATACTCACTGCATTTATGGAGGGAACAGTAGTAAGAGAGGGCAGTCAACTTGAGTGTGTATAGGAAGCCCAAGGAAGGAAGAAGAAAACCTTGGGGCAGAAGAGGACATAAGAAAGGGAAGTGACTCCTCTTCTTTTTTTGTTTTGTTAGGAGATAGGGTCTCACTGTGTAGTTCAGGCTGGCCTATAACTCACTATACAGGCTGGCTGGCCTTGAACTTGGCTTTGGTTCTCTTGCCTCAGCTGCCTCCCAAATGCTGGGATGACAGTGCCCCACAATGCCTGGCCTCTTCTTCAGAGAGAAAATTCACTACATTCTATTGTTTTGCTTTCTCCAGTGTTAACTTTTTTCTTTTTTGACTTATAATTTCTTTTTTTTTTGCAGAACTGGGGATTGAACTCAGGCCCTTGCGCTTGCCAGGGAAGCGCTTATTCTATTGAGCCATCTCCTTGGCCCCCCATAATGTTCTTGATGGTGTTGCTGTGCAACACCCTTAGTCCCGGTTCCTTTCTGTATCACACAGATCAACCTGGCCACCACCTCGGCTGCCCAGCTGATCAGTAGATCCCAGAGCGTGAGCTCCCCCAGTGCCACCACCTTGACACAGTCTGTGTTACTTGGGAACACCACCTCACCACCCCTGAACCAGTCCCAGGCCCAGATGTATCTGCGGGTAAGTCACAGATGTAGGCAACAACATCCCTCCATGTAATTGATAGTTGTGTCCTGCTGGTCAGGATGCAAGTGCAAGTCCTATTTATGTGCATTGCTGGAGATCGAACCTAGGGCTGCCTGTGTAGTAGGCAGTCCTCCTGCCACCGTGCCACACCCCTGTCCCAAAAAGGTTTTCTCATTCTGGTCCCCCAGATGTTCTGAGATCTGTTTCCCGTGCTGTATTTATCTCAGGGGTGATACTTGGTACTGCCAGGTGGCCTGCAGATTGCATGGATTCTATGCTAACTCATGACTAAATTAGCGTTAGATGTAGTCTAAGTTTAAATCAGTGCCTCAAATATCTAAGTTCTGAGTATTATGTCTCTGCTCATCTGCTGGCTACATATAACTGTGTGCTCCAGTCTTTGTCTCAACTTTGATGTCTGACTTCATTATCATCCAGTTTTCTACAGAGCTGGGTTTTCTTCTGGATGATCCTTTGTGTATGGCGACTGAGAAGCTCTAGGGTTGGTGTGGAGTGGGGGGCTCAGCTGTTGAATATCTGCTGTTCACTTTGTCTTGTCCTCTTCCTCTTGTCCTCTTTGCTCTTTTCTTCCTCTCCTCACCAGCCACAGCTGGGAAACCTATTGCAGGTGAACCGGACCCTGGGCCGGAATGTACCTCTGGCTTCCCAGCTGATCCTGATGCCTAATGGGGCGGTGGCCGCAGTCCAGCAGGAGGTGCCCTCGGCTCAATCACCAGGAGTTCACGCGGAGGCAGATCAGGTCTGTGGAGAGCACAGATAGATACAGCGCTAGGGAGCATGCAGGGCGTACTGGATCAGGGCCGGTCAGATTGATTTTTGTTGTTGTTTTTTGCGTGTAGGCCCCCCCGCCCTCCAGTCCTGGTCTGAAACTCCCACTCCTACTTCTCTTGCCTTTGCCTCCGGAGCCGGGGATCACACATCCAGCTGTTTTTGTGTATTTTGCTTTCCTTTTCTTTAATCCCTATAGAGCTCAATACTACAACTTTTGAGTTGGCACGTTGTTGGATGAGAGCCCTGTGAATCTGGGCAGTCTTACTTTCAATACGGGGTGAACTTCCTTCTCATTGTTGTAGTCCTGTGTGGCTCAGTTGTGTTTAGGCAATCTTAATGTCTCCTAAAGAGAAGGGATACTTGGGGGGATTGTATTGTTAGATGGAGGGAGACTTGGCTGAGTTTCAGGAATAATGGTTCGTTCTGGTCATGAGTTACTGTGGGGCTCAAGTTTTGGATGTCCATTCTCTTTTTTGTTTTTCCAAAGTTTTATTGATAAACAGATAGCAATGAGACAGTTTCAAATCAAATCAGAAGTACAGTTTCAACAAATAATACACTGCATATATTCTTCTTAGTGGTTAATTGCTGTACAAGATGTGGACTTGTGATCCTATTTACAAACACCATTAGAACAAATCATTCTATTCATTAAGAGAATGCAACTATATAACTATCCCAACCACTTTGAATACACAGATACAAAATGGACATTCATCGGTATACCCCAATTTTTTTTAAGTTCCGTTGTTGAATATTATAGGTGTGTAAACTCAGCAAAATATTCTAAAAGAGTCCAGTAGCCCATAATAGCATTGGGTCTTCTGTTTAACTGGCAATGTCAAAAATTATTGACCTGAGTCCCCCACAGCTCAACATAACAGCATGGCTTTATTTCTTATATTTCGTCTTCATACTTTTCTACTGGATGGTTAAGACCAAGGTAAAGCAGGACCTATGCAACAAGAGTTGTAGCTTTTTGGTCTGAGAAGGTCAGTGAAATGCCCTCAGGATTTGTCCTGAGATCCTGAACCTCAGATTGTAGAACCTTTGTCAGTGCAGCCATGTGGATGAGTCACGGCCATTGCTTGGCCAATGTGTCCATTCTCTTTTTTGCTCACTTAAAAAGCATTATAGTTTGTGACTTATTCCTAAAATTCATGTATTTTAAGTTTTAGTTATTGATGCAACACAGGCTAGGATCTTACAATAAATAGTTCATTCTTTCAGCCTGTGAGCAAGTAAATTATTTAGCTCTTTTTATTGATCTCAGAAATATACTGGGGGGCTGGGGATATAGCTCAGCAGCACAAGTACCTACCTGGCAAGCACAATGGCCTGAGTTCAGTTCCAAGTACCAAAAAATGAAAGAGACAAATATATTGGGTATTTTTTTTTGATGGAACCGGGGATTGAACTCAGTCCCTTGCGCTTGCCAGGGAAGCACTTATTCCACTGAGCCATCTCCCTGGCCCCTTATATTGGGTATTTTTGAAGACAGTTTTAAATTGTTTTGTGTCTGTTTATTGTTTTTTTTGAGCCAGGGTAGAACTCATGGTGGTCTTCCTGTTTCAGTTTCTCAAGACCTGGGGTTATTAGCGTATGCTCCCGTGAACAGCTTAGATGACAGTTCTTTTTTTTAGATGACATTTTATTTTGTTTCCAGAACCTAGTCCTGGGCTGGCCAAATAGCTCAGTGGATTAAAGTGCCTGCTGTGCAGGCCCCACCCCCGGGGGTGCGGCAATTGAGACTGGGCTATAATTCCAGCTCTTGGGAGGCTGTAAATAGGTGGATCACTAGGAGTCCAATCTAGTAGTATTTTTTTTTTTTTTTTTTTTTTTTTGGCGGAATCGGGGATTGAACTCAGGCACTTGCCAGGGAAGCGCTTATTCCACTGAGCTATCTCTCAGGCCCCAAAGGGGTGGTGAGCACCTGTGGGTATTGAGTCTACTTGCCACACGATTAGTTAGATGCTGCTGCCAAAGGAGCTGCTGAGCTAAAGCCAACCAGTCCAATCTAGTAGTGAGACCCTGAACACCTTGTAGACCCTTCCCTAAAATACAAAAAAAACCCAAAAAACAAACAAAAAAACCCAAAAACCTAGTCCTAATGATTCTTGTAATTTTATTTATTTATTTATTTATTTATTTATTTAATTTTGCAGAACCAGGGATTGAACTCAGGCCATTTTGCTTGCCTGGGAAGCACTTATTCTACTGAGCCATCTCCCTGGCCCCCTCTTGTAAATATTTTTAAAGCCAGAGTGCCTGTTTTACTTTTGCTGCCTAAATTCAGGTTATTTTTACCTGGCTTATCATACTAGCTCTCTAAATGGTACTGACTTGTCTTACCTGCTTGTAATCCTCTTCCTAATTGCTATCAGGATTTCATTTTTTAGGAAAACCTATTATGGAATAAGGATTTTTTTTTTTCTCTCCGAACGCCCTCAGGGGTGGTTTGGCAGGTTGGAGTGTTGTGGGGATTGAACTACAGCAACCTGAGGCTGCAAGCTTTGCCGAAGCAGCCACTTAAAGAACTGAGCTAGGGCTAAGGAAAACCTATTATTACTAATTTTTTGTTCTGTGTTTCAGGCAGAGTCTTGCTATGTGATTCAGGCTGGCCTTGAATTCACTGTGTATCCCCGGCTGGCGTCAAACTCAGTGTTCAGCCTCAGCTTCCTGAGTGCTGGGATTATAGGAGCGCACCACCAGGCCCAGCTTGTTACTGATATTGTTGAATTATACTTTTAGTACACAGTCTCATAATTTGTAGACTCATGATACCCTGTCACCACTGGACCATTTGTGACTTTTTTTTTTGTGACTTTTTAATGTATTCAGTAATTTTTGGTTTTGTTTTGACAGTCTCACTTTGTAATTCAGGTTGCTTCGCTTGGGCTCTGGGCCATTCTTGGCCTCGTCCTTCCAAGTGCTGGGTTAGAGGTATGCACTACCAGACCTGGCATTATTCAGTAATTTTGAACTCCATTTTTAACTAGCTCAGTGGCAGAGCCCTTTTCTAGTGTCCTCGAGGCCCTTGGGTTCAGTCCCCATGTCTTAGTTATTTTCTGCTTGCTGAAACACAGTATCCCAAATGCACAACTTAAAGGAGGAACAGCTGATTTTGGCTCAGAGTTTGTATGTGTTTTAGCCTTAGTCAACCATCTCCAGGGGAGTGGGGCATGGCAGAGAAAGAGCTCGTGGCTGAGCATCAGGAAGCAGAGAGAGGTCGACGAGGGATGAGGGATAAACCCTGCCGGGTCACGCCCCCAGTACCCTATCCTTGGACCGGACTGCACCTCCGAAGTCAGTCAGCAGATTCATCTACTGCCAAGTGTCACACCCCACAGTCCAGTCACCTCCCAAAGGTCCATGGAGCTCATGAGGCTTTGCGCCATAGAAGGAAGAAAGTATTAATCCTACGTCCGTCTGTTGTCTCTCCCTAATCATGGCAATGATCATTTTGATTTTTAGGGTTATCCATCCCTTGGGTTTCTTTTAGATGATTGTACTTCATCTATGTATGTATTTCTCAAAAAGTATTTTGTAACGTGAAAAATTTCAACCAAACACAATGAGAAAAATAAGAATCCTAGTGCGCTGCATCTTTCTCCAGCAGTGATCAGTGTGGATGTCTCGTTGGGCTCTGTCCCTCTGCCCATGGGTGAGGCCTAAACAGATCCTAGTGTCTACCACATAACTCTGTTGCCAAGGCTTCCTTTAACTCTGGGCTCAAGCCATCCTCCTGCAAGTAGCTGGGACTACAGTGCACGCCACCATGCTGGCCTGCAAGTCCTTTGTCAAGGCTGAGCCTTGTGGTGTGTGCCTGTGAATCCCAGCTCTTAGGAGGTTGAGGTAGAAGCACTGCTCTGAGGTAGTGGCTGGCCTCTCACATAATGAGACTCTCAAAGGTATGTTATTAAGGTCCATTTGTTTTATAAGTGCGCTGTAGCTTTTCAGTCTCTTCTGGAGAGGGCAGTTTTGATAATTTCCAGGCTTTTGCTACCCTGTACCTGCCCCTGGTGGTAGGTGGCAGTGTCTCTTGTGGAATTCTGTGTTGGTCGGGATGGGAGTGTGAATGCCCAACTTTGGGATATGATGGCAAATTTTGTACAAAGCAGTTATAAAGAATATAGAACTATAGATTGCACTGTGTTTATTCACATTAATTTTTTTTTTTTTTGTGGAACCGGGGATTGAACTTAGGCCCTTCTGCTTGCCAGGGAAACACTTATTCCACTGAGCCATCTCCCTGGCCCCCACATTAATGTTTTTAAGTGGCTCCTATATAATCAGGCAATCATCACTCCTTTCCTCTTCATATTTTGGAGAAAAATTTTGTACTAGGTTTGGGACTATATCAGTGAGTCAGACAGATAAACTTGATGTTTTTAAAGTTCAGGGTTTTTTTTTTTTAGTCTGTTTTCGTTTCAGTTTTTTTGGAGACGGTCTCACTGTGTGGTTGAAACTGTCCTGTAACTCAGTGTAGCTCAGGCTGACCTTACACCTAAGTCATCCTCCCTCGCCTCCTGAGTGCTGGGGTCACAGGTACCTGTGACCATGCCTTCCTTTAACACAAGTGGTGCTTTTCTACTTACTTGCTTCACTACATCTTCCCTTTATTTCTTTCTGCTTTCTGCAACTCACGTGAAACACAATGAAATATTGTTAATTTCTAAAAGTACCATGTTTTTTCTTGGTTCTGAGGCCTTGTAAATGTCATTAGCTATGTTTTCAGAACCCCACTTTCACTGTTGTCAGATCAAACATCACCCTTTTCAGGAAGATCTCCCTAATCACTTTGGATTTTCCTCCTTTCTGCTGCCACTGAGCTTTGTTTATATTTGTGGATATTATTGTTTCATTGCTGTTGGTTTTCTTTAACAGAAAGTATTCATTAAGAGCAGAGACTGTGTCTTTGATCCCTGCACTTCTAGTGTTCACTGTAGAACCTGGAGCATATTAGATATTTGGTAGATGTTGAAGGAATTCAAGGAGTGGAAAGGCAGTCAGAGGGACATCTTGAAAGAATAAATGATGAATAGACTTGATAGGAATAAAGGAGATTGAAAAATGAGGTGTTTACAAAGCTCCTCTCCGAGCCTGGAGAGCCTTTCATGTACGGTGTCATCGAGGCGGGGGCATGAGTTGAGTATGACACTGGCTAGCTTGCTGCTTTTTAATCTGTTACAGAAATCTATTTTTCTCTTCAAATGTTTTTCAGGTGCAGAATTTGGCAGTGAGAAACCAACAGGCCTCTGCTCAAGGGGCCCCGATGCCAGGCTCCTCCCAGAAGGCCATTCCTCCCGGAGCCGCTCCTGTCTCCAGCCTCTCCCAGGCCTCGAACCAGGCGCTTGCCGTGGCACAGGCTTCTGCGGGAGCCTCAGGCCAGTCCCTCAACCTCAGTCAGGCTGGGGGAAGCAGTGGGAGTGGCCTCGCAGGGTCCCTTGGTCCAGGTGGAGGTGGTCAGGCAACTGGGGGTTTGGGTCAGTTGCCTTCCTCAGGAATGGGCGGGGCAGGTTGTCCCAGGAAGGGCACTGGAGTGGTTCCACCCCTGCCGCCAGCCCAGACAGTGACTGTGAGCCAGGGCAGCCAGACAGAGGCGGACAATGCTGCAGCCAAGAAGGCAGATGCAGATGGGAGTAGTCAGAACGTGGGCATGAACCTGACACGGACGGCCACCCCTGCCCCCAGCCAGACGCTGATTAGCTCAGGTGAGTGCTCACCTCTCATGGTGCTGCAGGTTTTCAGAATTTGTTTGAAACTTCTAGCAAAAAACATCCCCTTGGCATAGGGGAAGGAGAGGGAATCAGTCACATCAGCCCTGCCACATGAGACTAGGACAGGACTGGAGTGCTTCCCCTGAGCAGCATCCAGCTCACACTTGGCCATCCCACTTTCTCAGGCTCCTGAATTCATGGGTTTACTCACCTGCCTGTTTACCCAGTTCTTACTTAATTACCAGCTGTGCTCTTGGAGGTGCTTGGTGATACATGTGTGAGAAGTAGGGTCCTTGTCCTTCCAGTTGAGCATAGGGATGAATTCTGCCCTGCTCATGATTTCGTAGCTGGTAAGAGTATAAATGCCTTAGAGTTCTTACAACTAGCAAAAACAGCCATGGCTTAGTCAAATTGTGATCATCTGTATCTGTGATTAAGATAAAAAATAACCTTCCTAATCCTACTCTATACTTGCTTTCAGAGTACATAAGATGGAGTTAGATGTGTCTGTCCTGGTAGTGTTATTTTGCTGCCTTTGTTTTTGATATTTTAGTTATTGATATATTTGAATAATTTACAAAAAACTAATTTTTATTACTGATAGTAGGTATTTAAATACTATCACACTTCTGTTTCCAAAGTGCTTTCTTTCATATCTCACATTCTGTGGTAAAGTGTAGGGGGTGGGGACTGTCAACACCAGGTTACAGTTTAGAACTGGTGAATTATGAAAACTGAGGGATTCATGGGAAAATTTAATTTTGTGGGTATTTATTCTTTTGCTAACTATTAAATGTTTCATATGTGACAAACACTGGGATGAGGGAGTGCTCCAGACCCAGGGGCCACTCTCCTCTGCTCAGCACAGAGTCAAAGAACAGGGTGTCCAGGGATAGCAGAGGAAGGCATGAGAACCACAAAGGTTGCTCCATGATTCAGGAGAGCTTTCTATGTGAGATACTGGCGGCGTTGGGCATACCTGGCTCAGTGGAGAGTACCACTGAGGTGTTGTCCAAGTTCCGGGCAGACTCGATTTCCAGTCCCATGATTCCAAAACTAGTTTGGCTTTGAAAAGACCTTTTGCCTTGAATTTAGAAGCTCTATGCTTTTCTGCTTTCTCCCTGTTGTGGGCTTGTGCCTGCAGCTACGTACACACAGATCCAGCCCCACTCCCTGATTCAGCAGCAGCAGCAGATCCACCTCCAGCAGAAGCAGGTGGTGATCCAGCAGCAGATTGCCATCCACCACCAGCAGCAGTTCCAGCACCGTCAGTCCCAGCTGCTGCACACAGCCACGCACCTCCAGTTGGCCCAGCAGCAGCAGCAGCAGCAGCAGCAGCAACAGCAGCAGCAGCAGCAGCAGCAGCAGCAGCAGCAGCAGCAGCAGCAGCAAGCCACCACCCTCACCGCCCCTCAGCCACCACAGATAGCCCCTACTCAGCAGGTCCCACCTTCGCAGTCTCAGCAGCAAGCCCAGACCCTGGTGGTTCAGCCCATGCTTCAGTCTTCACCGCTGTCTCTTCCACCAGACCCAACCCCCAAGCCACCCATCCCCATCCAGTCCAAGCCGCCCATAGCACCCATCAAACCGCCTCAGTTAGGGGCTACAAAGATGTCAGCTACCCAGCAGCCACCACCCCATATCCCTGTGCAAGTTGTGGGTACCCGGCAGCCAGGCACAGCCCAGGCACAGGCTTTGGGCCTGGCACAGCTGGCAGCCACTGCCCCCGCTTCTCGGGGGATGACAAGTACGGTGCAGCCTGGCCCGGCCCACTTGGCCACGTCCCCTCCTTCATCTCAGGCTCCTGGCGCACTGCAGGAGTGTCCTCCTGCCCTGGCCCCTGGGATGAGCCTTGCTCCTGTGCAGGGGACAGCACATGTGGTAAAGGGTGCAGCCACCACGTCTTCACCGGTGGTTGCCCAGGTCCCTGCTGCCTTCTACATGCAGTCTGTACACCTGCCGGTGAGTAATGGCCAGTGGTTTCGAAGTTCCCGTCAGGATGGAGTGCTTAGTTTAATAGGAGAAAACTTAAGGCATTTTTCTGCCCTTCTGATGAAAAGTGAGATGCTGACAAATATAACGTCTGAACATACTGAAACCCTCTGGGGTTTTAGATATCTTCTAAGTTAGACCAACATGGCTTCAGCAAAATCAAATTACACAAATAGTTATTTTATTTTAGGGAAGGGTCTACGGGGTGTTCATGGTCTGTCTTCTAGATAGGACTTGTAGTGATCCACCTGTTTTACAGCCTCCCAAGAGCTGGGGTTACAGGCATGTGCCACCATGCCTAGTCTCAGTTGCTGTCTCAGCATGCCGCGGGGGCAGTACTGGCATGGCAGGCCTGTGGATCGGATCCCCGGCCCCTGCACCAGCTTGCAGGTGCTTTAATCCACTGAGCTATTTGACCGGCCCTTACACAAATAGTTCTTGATCGGTCTACAGTGACTGCAGGGTGTTATGGTCTAAGTCAGGACTGAGGGTTCCATTTTTTTCTGTCCTGATCTAAATATTATACCAATTGGGTGTGACCGAGAATTTATGGTATCATGTGAAGTGTATAGAATGGGTTTGCAACCAAAGAACGAACTTCTGAAAGTATAAGAATAATTGTAGTTCTTTATATCTAAATCTTAGTTTCTTTTCCATTCTTCACTTTATAGGGTAAACCTCAGACATTGGCTGTGAAGCGCAAAGCTGAGTCTGAGGAGGACAGAGACGAGGTCTCCATGTTGGGTTCAGTGCTGCCTGCCAAGGCATCGTCAGCTGCAGAGAGCCCAAAGGTCTTGGAGGAGAAGAGCAGTCTTGTAGGTGAGTGGTGGGCTTCTGCAGTGCTGTTGGGGTGCAGAGGGAGCAGAGAAGTGAGTCCTGAAGAAGCCAGAGGTAATCTGGTGTAGTGGACAGTGGGCCTGAACTCAATAGACAGATGCATGCAGAGTGGGTGACGATTGCAAGCACTTAGCATTGTGGAAGCTCTGGCTGTCTCAGAAGAGAGGTCATGCTGTCCTGTGTCTGTCCTCAATGTTTGTCTTATAGAGAAAGCTGACTCCGGGGCCAGTGTGAATGCCAGTGCCCCCAGCAGTGAGCTTGTAGCCTTGGCCCCCGGTCCAGGAGTGCCACCTCCTTCACTAGCCATGGTGTCTAGACAGATGGGAGACTCAAAGCCCCCACAGGCCATTGTGAAGCCTCAGATTCTCACCCACATCATCGAGGGCTTTGTTATCCAGGAAGGAGCGGAACCTTTCCCGGTGAGAGTGGCGCCCTATGGGAGGGTTGGGGGTATTCCATTATTGTGTTTCCAGATTCTTCTACAAGCAAAATGGGTAGAATTACTTAAATAGAGAATGGTTCAGGGGTACTGTTAAGATAAAAGGTGAAAACGGTGGGAAAAGAACAGTAACATTTAAAACTGTTCAGTTAGGTTAAACCAGGTGGGTTTGTAATGAAAGTTACAGTAGAGATGAAAGTGCTTTCCTAGTGTGAGTCAGAAGCAGAACTGGCACACAGGTTTGACTCCTTGCAGGCCTTAAACTTAGGGAGAGCAGGCCAGAAGGAGGCAGGTAGGAAGCTGTTCTCCAGGGGCTTCTTTGGGACAAGCCCGGTAGAACCTCAGTTGCCATGGGAAAGGCATTCTGTGGACTTGACTTGAGCAGGAAGGGCACGATGATGGAATGTGGGAAGAGCTGTGGAACTACCTGTAGGAAGGGAGTAGGCCAGCTTACCTGTGTGTGCTTTGTTTTCTGGGACAGGTGGGCTGTTCTCAGTTGCTGAAAGAGTCTGAGAAGCCACTACAGACTGGCCTCCCAACGGGGCTGAGTGAAAGTCAGTCAAGTGGCCCCTTGGGAGGGGACAGTCCCTCTGCAGGTGAGTATTTAGAGGCCCATCTGAGGGCAAGAGGACTATAGAGATGTGTCGGAGAACCCAGTGTGAAAGAATATTTAAAGTAAGTGCTAGATGTTTAGTTAGACACAGAAAAACTATTCTATATTTCATAGTAGGTCTTGGGTTTGATACGTAGTGCTGCTAAGAGCTATACAATAACTTGGAACACTTACGCTTTTTTTCTCCCTCAGTGCTAGGGTTAGGACCTAGCCTTATACATGCTAGGCAAATGCTTTACCACTGTGCTGTATGCTGAGCCAGGAACATTACATTTCAATTCTTAATTTCCTGTTCTTATCCTAGATTATATAATCTATACATAATTCTTAGTTTTATTACTATTTGAAAATTTTCCCCATTTTTTTCTCCTTCCTTTTTTTTTTTTTTGACTTTTTTTTTGACAGTGTCTTGATACATATTTGGCCTCAAACTCACAAATTCTCTTGCCTTAGTTTACTCTTAAGTGCTAAGATTACAGGCATGTACCATCACACTCAAATTCCTTCAGGCTTTTGAACTCTGTGGGAACAGGATCTTAAATCTTTCTAGGCATTAGTGATTAGTGATTAGTTTCTCTTTCCTATTCAGAAATGGAATCATAATCTGAAGTCTGTGTTGAATTAGGATAAAATTAGTAAGATATCTAGAATGGAAATCATCTAGGTGAGGTTAGTAAGACCTTAGAGACTTGCAAGTCTTAGTAGTGTTGGGCGTAGGTGTTTTCCCATAGGTTGCGTAGCAGATCTGGATAGAACCTCAGCTAGTTAGATCCCAGCTGTGGCTAACAAAGGCTGAGGAGCAGAAGAATCTCAGGGTGACTGTCCAGTGACCTTTTGCTTTCCAGATTTAGATAAGAAGGCAAACCTCCTGAAGTGCGAGTACTGTGGGAAGTACGCCCCTGCAGAGCAGTTCCGAGGCTCTAAGAGGTTCTGCTCCATGACTTGTGCCAAGAGGTACTGTGGGTACCACCCGTCTTCCTCAGCCCTGGTTTCTGCCCCGCGCAGCACTATTTTCTCCCTCCAGAAGTTACAGTTCTTTTCAGGGCCATCTCACAATCTGATGCTGCATTTCTTGCTCTTTGCTTTCATTGGCTTCCCCAAGTCAACTCCTAAAATACCAGTTCATATTTAGGGCAGAGTAGTGACTAGTCTTTCTAGCATCCTGATATCTTGTCTGTTCCCTGACTGCCAGGTACAATGTGAGCTGCAGCCACCAATTTCGGCTCAAGAGGAAAAAAATGAAAGAGTTTCAAGAAGCCAACTATGCTCGAGTTCGTAGGCGTGGGCCCCGCCGCAGCTCCTCAGACATCGCCCGAGCCAAGATCCAGGGCAAGCGCCACCGGGTGAGCTGCTGCTGCAGAGCCTGCTGCCCACTGCCCTTAAAATGAGGGCTGGGGGCTGGGGAGATGGCTCAGTGGAATAAGTGCTTTCCTGGCAAGCACGGGGGCTTGAGTTCAATCCC
>NW_004524864.1:925802-946461 GCF_000260255.1 Octodon degus
TATAAAATAAAATGGGGGACATGGGGCAACTCATGTGCCCAGGGGAAATGAGATGACGCCAAGCTTTTGGGCTTTCTTTTGTCATCTTTCACCTGATTGCTGGTTTGTGTATCCATTAATCTTTACTTTTTTTTTTTTTTTTTGGTAGAACTGGGGATTGAGCTCAGGTTGTTGTGCTTGCCAGGGAAACGCTAAGTCCGCTGAGCCATCTCCCTGGCCCCTAATTTTTACTTTCTGTACTTGAGAAGGTACAAGGGTGGAATCAGGGAAGTAAGAAAGTTCATACTTGAGAGGCATGTGTCCCTGGCAAGTGCAAGGGCCTGAGTTCAATCCCCAGTTCTGCAAAAAAAAAAAAAAAAAAAAAGACCCAAAAAAAAATCCTAAAAGGCATGTGGGCACATGAAGCATAGAGTACTTGACAAGTAGCACTAGTGGTTTGTCTTTTGTGCTTATCCTAGGGTGAGTGGGGAGGAAGAGAACTCCTGAAAGTGTTATTCCTGACCTCTGCTTTGCTATTGTCTCTCTAGGGTCAAGAGGACTCCAGCCGGGGTTCAGATAACTCTAGTTATGACGAAGCACTCTCCCCTACGTCTCCTGGGCCATTGTCAGTACGCGCTGGGCATGGAGAACGCGACATAGGGAATACCATGACAGCACCACCAACACCAGAGTTACATGGCATAAACCCAGTGTTCCTGTCCAGTAATCCGAGCCGTTGGAGCGTAGAGGAGGTGTATGAATTCATAGCTTCTCTCCAAGGTACGTGGGCTCTCCTGCAGAAGCCAGGCATTACTATCCGCAGGGGCTTTGTGAGTGGGAACAGATGGAGAGGTAGCTAGAACTTGGATACTGCAGAGGCCCTTCCCCTTGGTAGTTAAGTGGCTTGCTTATGGCTGGGCTTTGGAATTTTCTTCTGGGTTAACATGTTTTTTACCACATCAGCAATTCTGCAGTGCTTCCTTCTCTGTGATTCAGCTGTTACTTCTTACCAGTTTTGGATTTTTTATGCGATTAACTGTAATCCCTACCAGAAATACCACCTTTTCTCTAACAGAGGAAGTAAATTAAGGAGCCACTGTTGACCCATCTTTCTGGCAGGCCTATTCTCTGTAAGGGAAAATTGCCAGAATAGGCCTGATGGTACAGGCCCCTGATTTCAACTCTGGAAAGGCTGAGGGAGGACTGCATGTACAGGGCTAGCCTAGGCAGTATGGGGAGATGGTCTCGAAATGTGTAGTGCAGCGTACACATTCTACCTCCTGTCAGTGAATACATGTATTAAGAGGGGGCATGTTAGTGTGAGCACCCTGGTCTAATCCCTAGCACCTCAAATAGCAAAAACAAAACCACCATATTCCTGCTGTCTTAAGTTTAGGCTCTTAACAGAATTGTTGCAAGTTTTTTTTTTTTTTTTTTTTTTTGCGGAACCGGGGATTGAACTCAGGCCCTTGTGCTTGCCAGGGAAGCACTTATTTCACTGAGCCATCTCCCTGACCCTGCAAGGTTTTTTTTGAGACAGGTTTTCACTGTGTAGTTCAGGGTAGCCTTGAACTTGTGACTATCCTGCCTCAGCCTCCCAAGTGCTGGGATTATGTTTATGCCATCATGCTTGGCCCTTGCAAAGGCTTCTAACATCAGTCTTTTCCACTACGAAAGAAAGTATCCATATATTTTTTCCCACTTGATTTTTGTGGTAAGTAGTTTAGATCTTCCTTTTATTTTGTGGCACTGGGGATTGAACCAAGGGTTTTCATTGAGCTATATCTCCAATCCTTTTGAAATTGAGACAGGGTTTTGCTGAGTCACTGAGTAACTAACTAGGCTGGGCTTGAACTTGCTATCTTCCTGCCTTAGCCAAAGTGTGACATTACAGGCCTGCCCCACTGGGGCTGGATTTATCCTTTTTGATGTTTTTAAGTAGTAGCTAGTATCTCCGATTCCATTTGCTGCCCAAACACATTATCTCAGGTAGGTATGGTAGTGCATGCATGAAATCTATTGTCTGGGATCCTCTGGGAAGATCACCGCACCGGTTCAGGCAGTTAGTGAGTTAGTGAGACCCTGCCTAAAAACAAAACACACTGGGGATGTAGTTCAGTACACAGGGTCTAGGTGTCCCTGGAATCATACAACCCCCTCCAAAGCCATCTATAACTGAGTGTAGCGGATGACTGGGGCTAACCACTGCTCAGCCTGCTGCTTCATCTGCAGTGTTTCTCATGCTCCGGTGCAGTTTCTCATACACATTCTCACCTTGTCCTTGTAGGCTGCCAAGAGATCGCGGAGGAGTTCCGTTCCCAAGAGATTGATGGACAGGCCCTTTTATTACTTAAAGAAGAACATCTTATGAGTGCCATGAACATCAAATTGGGCCCTGCTCTTAAGATCTGCGTCAAGATAAATGTCCTCAAGGAGACCTAAGGTGGCCCTCTTGGACTACACAGCTGAAGGTGGACACTCCCCACCGTCCAGGTCACAACCTGGAACCAGCAGACTTTGCAGGGAAGAAAGAGCTGTTCCAACTATGGGACCTTCTGGAGGGGGATTACTGAGCAGGAAAGAAGTGTAAGAATTGGTTGCTGGTGCTACATGGTGGCAGCTTTGACATTTTCTCTGGGTTTCATTTTATTTTTAAAGATCTTTATAACTCTCACCATATCCTCCTGCCCTAATGCAATCTTTATAAAGAGGCAGTCTAGAGAACCAGGACGGCCCAGCCTTATCCTGGAGTGGAGCATCTAGCCAGCATCTCAGCTCCCCAGAAGAGGAGTGTGCTGTATGGTAAGGCAAGGAAGTGGAATGTAGGTTTGCCTCCCCAGGGGCAGAGGTTGGGTTTTTTTAACTGGTGTGACACAAAAGCAAAATCTGGTGCCCTCTTCCCTTGGGACTGTCGCACGGTAGCTTTGTGGCTGTTTTGTTATTGCCTGTTCCCTTAGCATTGAGTATCTCCTGCATCCGTGGCAGGGTCACTAGCTGGTGGAGACTTTGTTGGCATCTGATTTGCTGCAGGGACTAAAAGCGTTTGATTGGCATACGTGTGGCTATTGTCATTCTTTCTGCATCCCCCTGCTTTCTCCCAATTTTCTGTTGTCTTCTACCCTCTGCCTTTTTCAATTTCAACCTCACTCTGTCCTATAGCTTTATAAACAGGTGTGTGTGGGTCTGAGGCCAGGATTGTAAGTACCTGCCTTAGGGACTATACCTTATACAACAAAATATTAAATATTTTTTTCTTCCTCAGTAAAAGGATGAAAATTGGTCTCAGTTGTCTCACTCCATTCCACTATGTAATCTCATTCACACAAGTGATTAGGCTAACATTTTGTGTTTTTTTAATCATTGTTTTTGTACAAAAAATGGTGTATATTTCCTTTTTTTTTCAGTTCAACAAAACACCAGGATATGGGGGGAAGATGCAAATAAAAAAGGAGATGCTTTTGTAACATTAGTTTTCCTATTCTGAAAGGATAAAACCCACAAAACCATTCCAATACTACTGAAAAGTCCAAAGGTGAAAGAATTTCATTTTCTTCTCTAAAGACTTATAAAAGGCCCCTGCCTATTGATTCCATCCTTCTGGTGTCCAGTGGAGCCATGTTACTCTTTAGTGGCCCAGGGTTCACTATTATAGGAAGATCAGCCTGGGATTCTGGGTACATGGCCGACACAGAAAGACAGAAGCATTGGAGGATTAAAAACTTTTCCCACAGAAATGTGGGAAAGACACACTTCCCTGAGCCAGCAGCAGGGTCAGGAGCGGCAGCAGCATCCACAGCTAGAGCAGAGGACTGCAGAACCTGCATGTCCCATTTCTGCTTCTATCTCCTTTCCAGAAGACTGGGAGGAAAAAGCAAAACCACAGGCCAGCGGAAAAAGTGCAGTATGTGTTTAGAAACACTGTAGAGAGATAGGGTAAGAACAGCTTTGCCAGTTTCTACTACAAATGGGAGAGAAATGCCAGAGGAAATTCCACCTCAAAGTAAACAGAACTGCCCTGTGCTGGAACGTCTGAGGGACAGGAGGGTAGTCCCAACTGTCTTATCCAAGGGCTGGATTGCTGTTTTAGGCATTTGGCTACATATGGAGTGGTTAACCACACCACCACAACCCAAGCCCCAATTCTAGCTATAAAGTAACACAAGATCCACAAGTGTGGTGTCTTACAATTCTGTAATTGGGGAGTTTCACATTTTCCCTATCCTGATCCCAAGTCTAGAACACCCCTAGGCTGAGACCAAATGGGAGTACTTGGATTGCAACCAAGTAATCACTGTAAAGCAGTTCCAAGCAGCAAGAAATTACATATACCCAGATTCTCATGGAGACTACTGTAGGGTAGAGTTAGCATGAAAGCCATCAGGTCTGTATAAATAATGTTCCTTTGATTTTTTTTTTTTTTAAATTAAAGAAATCCAGTGTCTAAAAAACTTGTGATAATGTGTTTTTAAAAAAGACTGGGCCAATAACCCCTTTGCCCACATTACTTGTCTTGTACCTTCTGGTAGCCATAATGCAGTAGCCTGTTTTCCCAGGCCCTGCTCCCTCAATCCAACTGTACCTATAGAAAACAAAACCAAGAGCACAGGGAAGGCAGATAGTGTGAAGAGGATGCAAATGCAAAGCAAACTGGGAAGCAAAGTGCTATTAAGGACAAGATGAGAGGGGAGATGCGTGAGAAACCTGGCTGAGTATGCTTTGGTCTGGGGGACGAGGATGGATACTCAAAGTACAATCACATTGGTAATAAATGATCGTCCCTTTCTTCTGACTCCTCCCCCAGCTGGTCATCACCCACACCTCGGTAAGCGGCAGGCACATTTCGGGGCTTAGAACGGCATACAAAGTCACAACCATCCTGCAGGGCGAAAAAAGCAAAGGAAAAAACAGTAGTTTGGGATATTCCACTGTAGGGTAGGACAAGAACATTCTTTGTCTAAGAACCTAAAAACTTTCTCAAGCTGGGCATGGTGGTGCTTGCCTGTAATCCCAGCATCTAGGAGGCTAAGGTAGGAGGATCTCAAGTTTGAGGCCAACCTGTTCTACACAGTGAGTTGGAGGCAAGCCTCAACTACATAGTAAGACCTCATCTCAAAAGAAATAGAAAAATAAAAATCTTTCTCTAGGGCAAATGAAGAGAAAACCTCTAAAACAACAATCAGCTTGATTTCAATTTAGAGACTAAGCTCCTAATTAGGCCACATGATAATTCTGATTTGTCATTTGGACTGAGAAACACAGCCTATCAGAACCTGCTCTTTGGTGTGTCCAGGTGGGTCAGTGAAGTGTGGCCTTAGATGCTTCGGATGGTCCCTCACCTCTGGCACTGCTACCCCAAGCAGCTGAATTCCATCAGACTCTTCTTCGCCATGAGGTCTGTGTGGGGCCAGATAACTGTGGATAAGGACCCCAAAACATGAGCTCTATTCTCCTTTCTGTGTTGAGCACTGTGTTTGGCCATGGCAGAGCACACTAATGGGCCATGGCTTCTAACCTAGGCCCTGCTAACAACTAAACTGGGTTTGGGGGACACAATATATAAACTACTGATCTTCCACCCACACCTAAGTAAGGCCAGAAATGCCACTTTGTACCAGGACAACCAACTGTATTGACTTGGGACTTTTGTGGCATCACCACTGATGTCCTTTGTCCCAGAAAATTCCTCTGACTAATCAGTGACTGAGTGACTGGTTACCTAGCCAGTGGTCTTGTTACTTACTGCTACCAGGTTGCCAAGGTCCTGCCAGAAGGCTAAGTGCGGAAACTGTTCCATTCCCTTGGCTCCTACCACTAGTCGCTGATACAAGAAACCCCCAATGATGTAGACAGCAACCAGTGATGCAAATCTGTAGAAGCAAAAAGATACGTATTATTAAAAACTAGAGGTAGGAAGGTGACACACGCCTGCAGTCTCAGCCACTTGGGAGCTTGGGCAGGAAGGTCACAAATTCAAGCCCAGTCTGAACATCAGAGCAAGATCTGATGTTTTTTCAGGGTGACAAGGTTTAGAAAAAAATGTAAGCCACTGTAAATTCGTCAGCTAAGAATAACAGCTATTAGATGTATAATTCTATGTTTCCACCATTCTAATAGTCAAATGGGATATTACTTAGAACTGCCCTGGGGGTGGGGGGCAACTCTAAATGTGAATATTTATGGGGAGTAAACATTAAAATGTTCTGCATAGAAGCCCATGCTTATAATCCTAGAACTTGGGAGTTTGAGGCAGGGGACTGCCCTGAGTTCAAGGCTAGACTGCGCTACATAACTAGACCTGCCAACAACCTGGCGAGATAGCTCAGTGGACTAAAGCACTGGCCTGGCCCCAACCCTGTTCCTGGCACAGGTGGCGAACGCCTGTAATTTCAGTGCCGGGGAGGCTGAAAATAGGAGGATCGCTACAAATCTGAGCTAAGTAGGGAAATCTTATGTCCAATTCACTTAAAAAACAACCCCAACATAACCACTCAACCCCGAAAACACAGCATTAAATCTAATTTCATTAAATCTGCAGTCACTTTCAGAGTTCAGTCTCCCGATTTAATATAACACATGCACAGTTACTGACTGTAAAGAGTTAAAGCAGGGCTTGTACTAAGAAGAGTACTCACGTGAGGAGTAAGATAGAGCCCACGCTGAGGTGGGAGACTTCTGGGGAACAAGCTAAACTGCTATCCATCTCAAAGAGGTACAAACAATCCTGGACTTTGCCTCGCTCCTCAGACACAGGGTTAAAGTTGTCCTGAGGATGAAAGGGCAGAACATTAGTATTTATGTGATAAAATCTTTTCTTCCAACTTCTGTCCAATAAAAGAAAACCCCGCAAAACATTTCTCTTGGCAAGTGGCCTCATTTCATGGAAGATGGGTGTCTGACAAGGGAAAATGGTGCTAGTCTTCTCATGTTTCTCTACCCTGTGTATCCTGTCCCTTCTGGACACACTCTCCTGCCTCAGGTCAGCCCTAGTAATTTGTGTCCATGGCTTTGATACCCCCAAAGGCTTACTGCTAGGGTGCGTCGATTGCAAGAGATCATCACCACTGCACGACGCTTCTCCTTGCCACAGTGGTTGTCATATTCATCGCCACCTTTGTAGATCAGCATGATCCAATTACCTGAGGAGGGACAGGAAGACAGTGCTTTGGGGTATAGGGAGCAGTGAGCTGGCCCAGGTTTGGCGAAGCAGAATGAAGGCATCAGATTGCTTTGTATACCAGAGGCGTGAAGCTCAAACTTTCTCCTTTACTGATGCTTTGTGCTTCCTTGTTTAAGACAACTAAGAATCAGACATTTAGACTAAGAATAATCTTAACCTTCCACAGTCAGGGTAGGCAACAATAATATAAATATAATTATGATCCACAGCTTAACATTGATTCACATTTTCCAAATACCTGGTAACAACAAAAGAAGTTGCATATAATTGCTAGGCAGCAGGGAGAAGCCTGTCATTTAAAATCAGTCATAGATAAATTCGAAGTAGCTAATTTTTTGAGATGGGAATACATTTATTTAATTATTTGTTGTGTTCAAAGTTCTTCTGCCAACATCATATGATTAAGCAATCATGTGAGGTAAATTTTGCATACTAGAAAGTAAAACAAAGATTTATTTATTTTTGCGGTACTGGGGATTGAACTCAGGACCCTGCTCTGGCCAGGCAAGCACTTATTCTACTGAGCTATCTCCCTGGGCCCTCAAATTGAAAGATGAAACAATTTTTCAGTCAAAGGACTAGGAATAGGATAGGTTGGAGCAAAAACTCACTCATCTTACCCGAGCCCCAACTCTGAATAATATTCTAGTGCATTATTCACAGGAGTAAATACCTACACTGGCTAATTAATATGCTTTTAGGAGGGAATTAGATTATAAATGCCATGTAATCCTTTTCAGCAATATCATTTTATCACTTCTGAGAAAAAACTCCATAGAACACTGGTGACAAATTTCTTAGATGGATTAGTTTGCAAAAAAGCTTCACCTCTTAAACCTTAACTGGAAAAGTGGTCAATTTGATGAGAAGCATGGTATATGGTGTGGAACTCCTGAAGTATTTGGGTGAATACAGGACTCTAGACTGTATGTTCTGGGTAGATTTTGCATTCACCATGAATCTGTCTACTGTCTTCAACATGTGTGTGTCCTAAGGTGTGGACCTAAGCATCTAAGGAGCATCTGATACACTAAAGAGACTGGGGAAGGCCAAGCATACAGAACTGTCAAGAGGACCAACATGGGATTAATCAGTAACAATCTTACTTCCGTTGAAGATGTGAGTCTCATTGAGCCTCCCCACCACCATCTCTTTCCCATTGCTCTTGTTGATCTGCACCAGGCCTGCTCCAGAGCTGTGGTTGCTGGCTTCCCGGCACACCCGGAATATGTACATGTATGTGTCAGAGCCCTGGCCTACTGTGCTCTCAAAGCTGTCAAGAAAAGCGGAAAGACAGGAAGAGAGTTACTAAGCTATCAGCCTCAAGAAAAACCCAGCCTCCCTCTCTTCTTTTGAGGATAAAAAAAAATATGTTTTATTTATCTCACATCATGGTTAAATTTAACAATGAACAGTATTTGTGGAACTATGGGATATTCATGACCCTACCAGACAATCTTTGATGAATGATTAAGCTGTACCACTCAAAACAGCTGAACAGTCTAGATATTTGCAGAATGCCTACTCTAGGCTTATGTGTTAGTGATTATTCTTCCAACAGCAAGGGTCCTTGTTTGTAGAAGAATTCCATGTTTCTTTTTTTTTTTTTGGTGGAACCGAGGATTGAACTCAGGCCCTTACACTTGCCAGGAAAGTGCTTATTCTACTGAGCCATCTCCCCGGCCCCCAAGAATTCCATGTTTCTTAAGGGGCACTTCAGATTTATCTAGCTGGCATTAACAACAACATGCATAGGCCTAACCGTGTTGATTAGACACTTGTAAAGCACTAAGATATGGAGATATCAAGCAATGCTTACATTCCTATGTAAGTCTAGTCTTCTCTGGAAGGCAAGGGACACTGCTACTAAAAACTGGGCTGAGAATTTGTCTACAGCATTGAGGACAGCAAGGTATTACAAGCAAATAAACTTAATACACTGGACCCTTGACTTAAGAACCCAACACGTTTGATATGGCTGGCTGTAAAGTCAAGACCATTTTCCTCATAAGAGATAATGGAAATACCCATCATGTGTTCTGAACTTCCCCAAACACCCCTTAACTGTTTCATAATAAAAAAAAAATGGTTGTATAATGTAATTTATCAGAAATACCAGTAATTTTCCTAGTATAGCCACCAAAGTTCCATAATGTGCCTAGTTTACCAGAAACAACAAATTTTATACTGTACTCACCATTCAAGTTGACATCTTTGGCTTGCAGAAAAGGAGTATGAAATGGAGAGTCCCCTTCTGCAAGAGCCATTAGGGACCCGGCTCTCTGGTATCCTCTCCTTGGGAGTCTGTGTAGCCCACTA
Organism: Octodon degus; assembly: GCF_000260255.1. NCBI lineage: Eukaryota > Metazoa > Chordata > Mammalia > Rodentia > Octodontidae > Octodon > Octodon degus. The sequence goes on from NW_004524864.1 coordinate 935,278, forward strand.
GGATCTGCTTCTGGCTCACTAGGTCCAAACCTTTTCAGAACTAAAAGCTGGTCTAAGGTTGCCTGTTACATCTTTTAACACTATTCTACATTATGACATGACACTGTCACTAAGCAAGTGAGTGCAATGAATAGCTTTTTCTCTGGGTGGGTCTTCTCTATAAATGTCTGTGGACAATTTGAATGTTCCTCATCAGTTCCTCAACATCGCCACAGTCTATCTACAAGCCTATGGACTCTGCTATAAATGACACTGTCATCAACCTCAGGATCAACTGCAGGCTCAAGCCCCTCTATACAGCCTTGAAAGTTTCTCTCAAGTATAATTTTAGGCCACACTTTCTTCCAGATCTCAGTGTCCTTAGACACTGGCCCAGGATTTCTCAACACCACATAGGAAAGGACGCTGTAATATTCCTTCCAGAACTCTTCAAGGGTTAAATCTGTATCCAAGACCATCTCTCTGGAAGTACCTCAGGAACAGCTATAATCTGATCCACAGGCTGCAGAAGAGTGACATTATGTGGGAAGAACTTCACATTCATGGGAATTTTTTAGCCAATTCTTCTGCCATATCTTGTGGGTGAGCAGAAGCACTGTCCGAGATGAGATTTTGAGTGGTAACCTTTGTCTTCTAGATATTCTTTAAGAGTAGGACAGAAAGCCTCTCTGATACACTCAAGAAAAAGTACTCTTGTTACCCAGACTTTTGCACTAGATCTCCACATGAGCCCAGCCTATTCTTCATGACTATTTTCTGAACATTTTAGAGGTCTCAAAGTGATAAACTAGGAGGTTTTAACTGAGGTCACCATTCACATTGGCACACAGCAGTAAGGTTAGTCTATCATTCATGCTTGTGGCCTGGCATTTTCTTCTAGGAAAGACAAGTTTCATTATGAGAGCAAAAGCCATTTCTCTGTGTCATCATTTCAAAGTGGTTATGTAATTTTCAGCAGCCCTTTCATCAGCACTGGCTGATTCACCATGCCTTGTTACTTTATGAACCCCAGTTCTTGCTTTAAAATTGTGAAACTATTCCATACTGGCATGAAATAGTTCACCATTATCACCTGTTGATGGGGTGAATAAAGGACTCTAATCCTTTATGAGATCTGCACTTATAGCCCCAGCTTTCTCAAAAATTATACTGAGGCTATAACCTGCCATCTGCCTTTTGTTTATCTACATAATACAATAGCCTTTCTCTCTCATTTAACACTGTGGATTGTAACTAATTTGAGTAACACCCTGAGCAACACTAGCTTTCTCATACAAATGTAAGATTTTTTTTTTTTTTTTAATATTTATTTATACAGGATCTCGTTACACAGTTGAAACTCAGGCAGCTCCTGCAAAGCAGTTCCTGACCAGCAATGCATGTGGTCCTGGGGATTGAACCTGGGTCCTAGAGCTTGCCAGGCAGGTGCTTAGACCACTGAGCTATCGCCCCAGCCACAAATGTAAGATTTTGGCATGCTGAACATATTAGCATGATTGATCACAAAAAAGCCACTCTTAGGGCCAGGGAGACGGCTCAGTAGAATAAATGCTTCCCTGGCAAGTGCAAGGGCATGAGTTCAATCCCCGGTTCTAGAAAAAAAAAAAAAAAGCCACTCATATCGCTCCATAATTTTCCTTTTTTTTGCCTGGTTTCTTCAACTTCTCTTCCTTCCTTAGCTTCTTTTTTAGCTTTTTGGGGGCCATTCATGTTCACGAACATGTGCATCTAGGCTCAGACTGTTGCTTCATATGCTTACACTTTTCTGACATTGCAAGTCTTTGTTTACAAGAGCACAGGCAGCTGCCATTTGGGTTCTACTTTAAGTCACAAGGTAAACCTGAAATTCCGGTTGTAACTTGAGGGTCCACTGTATTATTCAAGAGCAGTTTGGGACACACCTCCTGAAGGGGGTTACTACACTAAATATTCCCTTCATATTAAAATGAGACTTAGTAAGTAAAAAGAAGAAAAAAAAATCTTTAATAGTTTCTCAAACCCCTGATGGTTCTTCTCATTTACCTTTTGTTAAATAGTGGTTTCAGTCTCTTCAGTAGAGCCAACTCATTCTTCGACTCTTTATCTGTATCTCCCACCAAGTCACAAGTTTTTTCTTCAGCCTGCAAGGATTCTCTCACTGCCACAGCCAAGAGCAGCAGTAGTAGCAGTCCTGTTCTCCAGTAGCTATAGAAGGGGAACATCCTTCTGGAAGGGAGCATGTGTTGGGAAAGGTAAGTGGAAGTAGGAAAGAAGGAAAAGAGGGAAAGCACATGAACATGTAATAAGTGAATGGCATTTTGTTATTTGGAAAGTATAATTCTTTTGGCATATGCGACATACATTTTAGTATCTCCGTGCCAAGAACACCTGCAGCAGGAAACCCACATATGTAACTTTTAATCTGACTTATAGATGAATCCTTCAAGATGAACTACGGGAGTGAGAAGAATGAAAGGAGGAAAGAATATGAATTACTTAAACATTGATAACCTAGGTGCACCTATCCTCACCTGTTTACTCTTTGGTTAAAAGTTAGATTGCCAAATCTTGCTATTCAAAGTTTTTTTAAATTAAGTTTATTGGTACATTTTAGGTGTAGACAATGATCACACTCATTAAAGGGAATTTGTAACTATACATGATATAACTTGTTTTATTTTCCATTCCCCTACCCTCTCTTCAGCCCTCTTTCCCTTCTTTGTTTTTTTTTTCAAGGCAAACGCCTTTCAGGTATACATAATATTAGACCACATTCACCACAGAAAATCTATACCTGTACATAACTTCATTTCTTTTTCCCATTCCCATACCCTCCCTTCAACCCCACTCTGTTATTTACACAAGCTCTGTTTCATTTCTTCCCCTTCCTTTACTCTTCCCCCTCCCTGGTTCCCTTTCCCATTTGAACATTTTTTATTTCCTCAGTATCTACTTTATATTTTACTTACACTTTCAGTTTTTCACACCAGAGAAACAATGCAGTACTTACACATTAGTGTCCGATTTACTTCATTTAAGATTATGGTCTCAAGGTGCATTTATTTACCTAGAGTCATTATGCAAAGTTTAACACTAGTTCACAAATAAAGCTTAGTTCAGTGGCCTTTCCTAAGAAAATATTCAAACTATAATTTAAATAGACTTTTGAATATGTCTAGATGGAAGCTATTGAGAAAGATGTACTGAGTTCAATCCCTGCTTCCACCAAAAAAAAAAAAAAAAAAAGAAAAAAAAGAGAAAGATGTAAAATAAGAAATCTAAATTTCTGGGTCCTAACTTATCATATCACTACTCAGCCATATCTAATGATCTTTGTTTACACTGATACCAGACAGAGGTAAATTACCCACAGCACCTAAAACATGACATTTATCTATTCTGATGTCTCATCTCTAAAAAATCATTCAATCAAATAATAGGAAGAAAAGTTCATTTGGTCAAAAGGAGTAGTTTGAAAAAGGCTCCCAAAACCCACCTTAGCTTCTGGAAGTCACAAATCTCAAGGATTTCTAGATTTCTAGTAGGTACAGTTACCTTTCATTATTATTACGCTAACTGGTACAATTTAAATACACATAATGATCACATTCATCACAGGGTACTTTAGGTACAATTAGCTTTATATGCTCCAAATTGATGACAACTCTGGGTTCACCTGCTCCTTGTACAACTCTAGAAATGGACAGTTGTGGCTGTTTCTCAAACTCATCTGCTTCCCTCTACCCCATCTTCAGACCGAGAACACAATAAGTTATTGTAAAAATTTTCACACAGGTATTAATGATCCTCTGGTCCAAGGTACATGTTAATTTTATACAGTATCACTAATTTTTCTGATACAAAGTTTAATTCTTCCAAATTTTTCTCACTTTAGATGGGAAAGATAGCAATTCCTACCCTGAGCCCTGAATACTTTCCCTTCTCCTCTATACAAGGTTATTTTTTACTGGACCTTCTATTTTTCTACACTTGGTTACAGCAACAAATGCCTGAGAAATTATTTACCTGACTTCATGTATCCCTAATATTTATTTATCCCTATTAGACATCCCAAACATCAATTCATTAGTTACACGATTACAGTATTTCCAAAAAGTAATTATAATTAGCTAAGAAATTAAAGACCCCGTGACATACTTCAAGCACCAAAACTACACAAGTAGGAAACAATTCAGACTGACAACCTTCAGTCAAGCACTGCTTGAAGAACTTAACATATATTAACTTATTATTCCTTACAAACTTTTTTTTTTTTTTTTTTTTTGGTGGAACCAGGGATTGAACTCAGGCCCTTGTGCTTGCCAGGGAAGTGCTTATTCCACTGAGCCATCTCCCCAGCTCCCTTACAAACTTTTGCAGTAAATACAACTATTGACATTGTTTATTGGCTAAGAAAACAGGCACAGCTATGGAGTAAGCCAGACATTCTGGCTTCAGAGCTTATGGTCTGTTTAATCATTACCATGTATATTTTCTTCCAACTATCATCTATTCAACTTTTATTTGCTGGAGAGACAGGGTCTCACTATGCAGTCCAGGCTGGCCTCAAATTTGCAGTAATTGTTTTGTTTAAGCCTCCTGAGTATTGGGATTACAGGCATGCACTGCCATGCCCAGTTCTCTCTCTCTCTCTCTCTTTTTTTTTTTTTTTTTTTTTTTTTTTTTTTTTTTTTTCTGAAAAAGCAAGGAGGGGAAGTGACTCCTTACATAGCTGAGTGAATAGGAGGTGGAATAAAGAACTCAGGGCTGAAGCTCCCATGTTCCCTAAACTGACTTGCTATTCCATACACAACTAGTTGATTCACTAAAAAGAATAGCAAACTCCTTTTATTAGACCAATTTAGCATGCCAGTTTCCTCACGGGCTCAGAACTAAATTTAAAATGTCAATTTTTTGAGTTTTCAAAATCCCCTCCTCCCAAGGAACAGTTTCTGGAGGTATGCTTACATTGAATGCTATGTTCTTTGGCCTCAAAGTCAGTTCCTTATTTGTTAACAGCTGCTTATTTTTCTTCTCCCCGAGTTAGAACAAAAACTCACAAATTGAGAGGAAACAAAGAAGTAAATACTGTACAATCAGCATCAGCTAACCTTAACTATCTTTCACTTGCTAATTAGCTTATAGTTTAAAAAGTCAGGATGAGACTAACCTTATATTTTCACTTTCCTGCTTAAGGTTTGGCCCTAACTTTAAGCTGGTTTTCTATTACACAGGGTGGTGTCACAGGTGGTGCTTTACTTCAATTATGTTTGTTAAATCTTCATAACCCCGAAAATGAGCATCATTTTTCCTACCGCAAAGGCAGGGGACAGATCCTTACAGAGTTACTTAAATAACACATTACGTTACTTGCCATAGGTTATACAAATTACAACATGTATGCAGTTATTAGGACAAATGGAACAGTTCGTAGCCAAAGATACTTGTTGGAAAACTAAGCACAGGGGTACAATTAGGAAGATTATGAAATCCAAGGGATGGATACATCCTTTTTAATGTGCTACAATTAGATTCTCAAGCCACACACTTTTGGGAACAAAAAATGACATTTTATAGTCTTGAAAAGGCCCAGTTCAATTTTTTTATTTTACAGACAGATGTAGCTGTGCTAAAAAAAAAAAAAAAAAAAAAAAAAAAATCCTCCTTTATTGGGATGTCCGTGACTAAGGCAGGCATTAGAAAGCAGCTTACATCTCTGGACCTCTGTAGCACTCACTTCCCCACCCCTCCAGACTGGTGGTCATTTTCCATCTTTCAGTGGAATTTCCACTTTCTTCCCGCTGTTCATTTCTGAATCCTTATCCTTTTTTCTCCAGCAGCCTGCCCTTTCAGAAGAGCATCTCCACTTGGCTAAAATGCCCAAAGTTGAGAGAGAGAAAGAACCTTAGATTAATTCTACCTCCCAAAGAGGAAGCTCCCTCCGAGGAACACGATGCCATCCCACTTTTAGTTTCTTTTCTCCACACCAAGCTAACACGCCCCTCAAAACTCTTCCACCACATCGGACATTTTCACTTTCCAACTGCCCGAAGCCATACCTTATCTCAACGATGTGGCTAACCTCGTTTCACGATGCAGCCCTGAGTCTTTCGACAACTATGTAGTACTTCAAAGGGGACTCCGCGTCGCTGCCTACCCGACGTCGCGCAGCTCCTCTTCGGCTCTGGAGGTCCTCTGGCCTCACTCCCTGGGGGTCTGACCGCTGCCCTCAGCCCGCCCGCTCCTGTCACAAGAGCGCGCCCAGTCCGCAGCCGCCTCCACGCCCCTCAGACTCACGTGTCGCGGGCAAACTGAGAAGCAGAGAGGCAGGATCCCCAGCCAACGTCCTTCCGAGAGCCGGCGCCGGGGCCACCAGCGACCAGCCGCAGACCCCAGTCCCACAGCTCCTGTCACAGGACGGTGCTCTCGCAGGACCCGGTTGTGCCTCTCTCCGGGAACCGGAAACAGGAAGCGCGGAGGCCGGCGCACTCCTCCCGCCAGACCCCGCGGCAGGTGACCTGCACCGCGCGCTTGCCTTCCCCTCCCGGAGCCCCCCGCTACTCCAGACACCGACTGGCTAGGGTCCCTGTGCGTCTCGCTCCGCCTCCGCCCATCCACTCCAATCACTACAGAGATGGTCAAGTTTAGTTGTCTTTTTTTTTTCTTTTTTGGTCCCCTTTCTGCCAATGGAGCCCGCACAGCCCCGCCCCACAGGGCTCCCGGCTCGCGCTTCTCAGCCCCACAGGGTCACGAGCCAGCTCTGCTTCTGATTGGTCCGTGTGGAGAGCGGAAGCGGAGGCCACGCCGGAAGCGGAAGTGCGGCCTCTCTGGGAGTTGGAGTGCTCGCCCTGGTGCGCGACCAGCGCCTGCACTGGTCCTTTGCAGCCTGCGGGAGACGCTGTTGATCAGTCTGTGACTCAGACTCAGTTTGTCTGAAGTTGGCACTTAGAAAAGGACAGTGGAGTGACAGAGACCGTGGAATCCTGGCTTTCTTAATGACACTTGTCTTCATCATTTCCTTTTACTAGTACAGTACTTTCGAGGTGTGCTGTCGCGATTATCCTGACAAGGTTCCGTCTTTTGCCATTTTGCTTGATTAAATATAGTTTGCAACCGTTTCTGTTTTCCAGAGGTTGCTCCCGCATCCCCGGCTCCCTTCATCCCGTCTACATTTCTAATGTTTTGGGGAACAAGCAATACCTTTGTTCCTTCGGTAGGGTCTTTTGGGGTCCCCTTATATCTCAGCCGCGTTGTTGAAGCCCTGCTGACATTGTTTCAAATACTGCTGTTGCTCAGACTGTTTGGATTCACTCTGCAAAATTAATCAGTCCGCTTTCTGCTCGCTGGTTGCTTTGCCAGGCTTTAACTTGTGATCATTTTGCTGTGACTTTTGTTCTTGTCTGTGTGACCTGCCTTGTCTCTACAGGGATCATTTTCCTACTCTTTCTTTTTTACAGCTAGTGCAGTGCTTGGAACCTAGTCATAACGATAACAGAAGTGATGCCTGGCGCTTAGGCATTTGTGGAAGTGCTATGAAATTAGTATTGATTTATTTAGTCTTCACACCAGCCTTACTAGGAAGAATCCTGTACAAATTTACAGATGAACAAAGCAAATCCAGGCTAAGTATGTAACTCAGTTCAGTCTACAGCTATTGAATATAGAGTTAATAGTCAAATTTAGGCAGATAGTTTCTAGAATCCAGGTATTCCAGCAGCAGACCATACTGTGTGTCGTTCTACATTTGTTTATTAATTGATATATTCAGTTCAATCTAGGTAGTAATCATATCTGAGCTGGGTGAGTGGAAGAATACTTGCTTTTTAAAGAAAATAATTTTAAATAGAAAATACAACAAAGCAAAACATATACATACACACACACACACACACACATATATATATATCTCAAAAACTGTATTGATGAATATAGCTACATCCTTTAAAAAAGTTTTAGCACGTGGTGGTGCACTGTACTGGGAGGCAGAAAGTTAGCAAATTCAAATTTGGATCTGGCCTCAGCAAGGTTATTTAGCCATACTTTGTCTCAAAAAATTTTGGGGGATGTAATTCAGTGTAGGGCCGGGGAGGATAGTGGCTTAAGTGCCTGCCTGGCAAGCACAAGGTCCTGAGTTCAATCCCTGGTATCAAAAAAAAAAAAAAAGTAGTTCAGTGTGAAAGCCCTGTGTACAATTCCCAGTGCAAACCAAACAACACACACACACACACACACACACACACACACACACTCCAATAAAAAAAAAACCACAAAACAATGTCAAATATTTCTCCATAGTATTAACTTTACAAACAACCTTTTTCTTTCTTTATTGGCACAAGGGATTGAACTCTAGGCCTAGGGTATATTTGACATTCTACAGCTGAACTGTTACCTCCCTCCCCCAATAAACCTTTAAACAATTTTGTGATAGAACTTTACAGATAGCTACCAAACCAATACTGTTCTTTTTTTTTTTTTTTTACCAATACTGTTCTTATCAGCATTTACATTATTTCTGTCTTGTTTTTATCAATCCACTCAACAAACATTTATTAAACAATTACTGTGACAAATACTCTAAGTTTTAAGTCAGGTGAGGTGGCATGAGGTGGCATGTGGCAGGTGAGAGGCAAGGAGGATTGCAAGTTCAAGTGGGGACCCTGTCTCAAAATAAAAAAGGAGGGCTGGGAGGATAGCCCAGTGGCATAAATGCCAGCTTGGCAAGCACAAAGTGCTGAGTTTGGTCCCCAATAACAAAATAAAAAATAAAAATAAAGGCTGGAGATATATCTCAGTGCAAAGGCCTTGGAGTTCAGTACTTAGTATAAAAAGAAAAAAAAAACTTTTCTGAGGTTAAAGTAGAGAACAGAGATAAAATTCCTTGTTACAATAAACTTCCTTCTGGAATTGATGTTCATATGTAGGTGAATTCAAATGTACATAAATTCAAATTTGTCTTCGTTGGGTTGGAGGCACAGCTGGGATTCCTTCCCCACTTTAAAAAATTTTTTTATTTGCATTTATTTTATGCTTAATTTATTCCCGTGCCATAAGGTTTTGTTTCTTCAGTTTCTTCTGGGATATCTTTTTCTTTTGTGCAACTTCCTCCTCTGGTTTGGGAACAATCTGTTCCTTTTCAGTAAGGATCATCTCAATATGGCAGGGGGAGCTCATGTATGGATTAATCCGGCCATGAGCTCTATAAGTACGGCGGCGCATCTTGGGTGCTTTGTTCACTTGGATATGTTCAGTAACCAGAGAATCTACGTCTAAACCCTTAAGTTCAGCATTACTCTCTGCATTTTTAAGCATGCAGCAAAAATTCAGCACTTTTTTTGGGCTACTGACCCTGTGTCCAGTCCCACTGTTTGGCCTGTGCACACCTACCAACTCCACCATTGTAACGCCGTAATGGTACACAGTGCTTCTTTAATGTGACATCCTTGAGATACTTGGTGGCCTTTCGGTTCGGATATGCATAATTGATGGCCTAGGCAGTTTTACACATGTTCTTAAAGTGAACGTGAAGATTTGAGCCTGTTGATTTGCATGATTTTGTGGGGTTTTCTGGGTTGAGAGAGTAGCGAACCATTTTCATAGGTCACCTAAGCCCGCTCACAGGAAGAGGTCCTTCCCCACTTTTTACAAATAACCCGGGTTACTTCCCTATATCTCTGGTGGTCATTATGGGTGCTTTTTGTGTTTGAACTTCCACCTTAGAGCATATATCAAGGTGAAACTTTGATAACAGATTGTAGATTACATAATATTGTATCAATGTTAACAGTCCTAATTTTTTCTTTAACAGACCTGATTTTGATAATTGGACAGTGCTAATGTAAGTTTTTCTGAGCAAAATTTTTTATTTGTGAGCTGAAAGCCTCATTGGGTTGGGCTTATTCAACCTCCGGATGTCTTCTTTTATTTTAATTTTTTTTTTTTACAAGACTTGGGATTGACCTGACACCTTTCTTTGTGTTAACAGATTTTGATCTAGTTTCACTGTTAAACACATCCTTCCTGCTTACAGTTTTTGATCTCCTCAGGGAACTTTTGGAATTTGTCTGGTAGTTTCTCAGTCCTGATATGCATATATTTGATTTGCTATCTTGAGCCAGATTTCATTTTGGAATTTTTTTTATTGATGTCTTTCACAATGTTGATGTTTGACATAATTTAAGAACTAAATATACATTTGGCTTTTGGTAATTTACAATTATACTATAATACTTATATGAAAGATGCAAAAATAATACAAAGATGTCTTGTGTATGTTTTCCCTAGATTATCGTGTTCATGTGTCACCCCATGTAGCTTATTACTCTCTGGTTCCCTCTTTACCACCTTTCTCATTTGTTTATTTTGAGTAATTTAAAAGTTTCTCATTACCACTAAATACATCAAGTGTATTTCCTGAGAACAGTGACATTCTCTTACATTAGTACTGTGCAATTACCAAAATTAGGAACTGTAACCTTGATACAATATTATTATGTTATCTACAGTCTGTATTCAGAGTTTCATCAGTTGTTATAATAAATGCTTTTTCCTTTTCTCCTATATTGGGGATCAAATTCAAGACCTTGCACTTGTCAGACAAGCACTTATGTAATAAATACTTTTTATAATTACTCCCCATTCTTTTAACAGAGGAACCAAGCGAGAGTTACAGAATGCACATAGTTGCTTATCTTTAGTTGACTTTGAAATTTTTAAGAATATAGGCCACTTATTTGTAGAATTTTTCCTTGCATTTTGTATTTGCTTTTTGTTTCCTCATAACAGGAAAAATTTAATACAAAGACTTATTTTCGTTGGAGAGGCTGTGGGGAAAAGGGGACCCTTCTCCACTGTTGGTGGGAGTGTAGACTGGTGCAACCATTATGGAAATCAGTGTGGAGACTCCTTAGAAAACTAGGACTGGAAATTCCATTCAAGCCTGCTATCCCCCTACTGGGAATTTTCCCGGAGGAACTGAAAGCATCATATCATAGTGATATATGTGTGCCTATGTTTATAGCAGCACAACTTGTAATAGCCAGAACTTGGAAACAACCAAAATGCCCGTCACATGTGGAATGGCTGAAAAATATGTGGTACTTTTATATAATGGAGTACTACTCAGCTATAAAGAATGATAAACTTGAAGCCTTCATATTTAAGTGGATGCCCCTTGAAGATATACTTATTTTTTTTTAAATTTTA
>NW_004524864.1:947733-961753 GCF_000260255.1 Octodon degus
GCTGGTTGTAAGACAACACTATGTATTACAACAAATACTGTGAAATTCATATTACTTTGTTAAGTAAAATTCTGTATGAGTTGTCAAAAAAAAAATAAAATAAAGAAAAAAAACCAAAGACTTATTTTCAACTGGTCACAGCAGCACATGCCTGTAGTTCCAGCACTCTGAGCCCAGTGTGAGTAATTTAGTGACTTGATGAGACTTTGTCTCAGAAAATTAAAAAGACTGGGGATGGAACTTAGTGTTAAGGTTCTGGTTCAATCTCTAGTACATCAACCAAAAAATTGTTTTTATAAGAGATGATCAAAATTTAATGAGATAAAAGGATGCTTATACCTAGATAGCATATAGCACTTATTACCTTTAAGTTTGAAGAATTATTAAGGAAGTACCTTAAAAGCTTAAAGGAAATGCTCCTTACCCTAACCACAAGGTCAGAGCAAACCTCTGAAGAGAGGGTGTGGTTCCTGCCACAAACACATGCCAGCACACTGGGAGGCAAGAAAATTGCTTTTGGATGGTGTAGGCCACTACTGAACAGCCAGTGGTAGCTTCTTTGTGTTGGATCCTTTATCCTTTTGAATATCCACTGGGCACATAAGATATCCTGTGATATCTCATGCTTGTCAAAAATGGTTGAAGCAGGAAGACATTATATTAAGAGATACAAGTTGTGTACAGAAAGACAGATGCTGCATGATCTCACTTGTATATGATGTCTTAAAGGTCAGTCTAAACAAGTACACAGTAGAAAAAGGTGGTTACCAAGGGTGAGTGGAGGAAATGAGAGAAGGTAGCACGAAGGGTAAAAAGCTACAGTTCTATAGGACGAAGACATCTAGGTTATAATGTGCAGGGGTTTATAGTGTGTATTGTATACTGAAGTACATTGTGAGAGTAGCTTTTGGGTCCTCTACCATGACAGAAAAAAAGGCAGAGTGAGAGCAAGAGCGAACTACATCTTGAGATGATAGCAAAGTTAATTTGCCTGACTGTAGTAATCAGTACCATATCAAAACATGTATACCTTAAGTATATACAACAAATATTTTTTAAAACACAATTTTGTACCCTAGAATCAGGTATTTCTCAAAGCAGTTTGGTGGACAATGGAATTCAAAAGCCAGTATCTTACTATAAGTTGTGTTATTGCTTTAATCCCTCTCAGCAGAGCTAGAAAAATCTATGTCCAACAGACACCCAGATTCCTGTTATAGTTAGTATAATTGATGAAAACACAGTAAGTAGTTTATAACTGATAAATGATAGCATGGTGTGTAAGTGTATTTCTAACTGGTGGTCAACTTGTTACAGCCAGCTGAATTGAACTAGCATGGTGCTGGGTGTGGAAGGCTCACCTGAGGATTGTTGCCAGCAGCATAGAAGGCAGAACTGAGATGCTTCTGTGACGCCATTAGGGAAGCCGTTTGGAGAAGCTGTCGGGCAGGTATTGGAAGCTGCTGTTTCTCTTGGATGTTCTTTTGGAGGACCTCGTCATGCTGGCTTTCCTGATAAACTTGGCTGTTCTTATCCCTGGAGGAGCTTGGACCTTCATTCTTGCTGAGAATGGCTGTGGTTCATTTTGGGGAGCTCTGGTCATTTTTTTTTTTTTTTTTTTTTTTTTTTTTCTTCAGAACCAGGTATTGAACTCAGGCCCTTGCACTTGCCAAGGAAGTGCTTATTCCACTGAGCCATTTCCCTGGCCCCCATCTTTTTTTTTTAGAAAGCCAGTTTTAAAAAATTTTTTTAAAGCTGACACATTTCTAGCGGGTGCCAGTAGTCACCTGCCACACTCCCACCAAGTTATCTGTGTAGCCAGCAAACAGACTGGTCATAGAGGTGCTCTGGGGAGCCTCTGCCTTGCTGCTGGTACTGATAACTTCTTGCTTCAGTTCATCTACGATAATCTTGCCCTCCAAGTCCCAGATCTTGATGCTGGGGCTGGTGGCAGCACAGCGCCAGTAGCGGTTAGGGCTGAAGCACAGGTCATTGCTGATGTTCCCTCCATCTGAAGTATAAAGGTGCTTGCCTTCATTGAGATCCCACAGCGTGGTGTGGCCATCCTTGCCTCCAGAAGCACAGAAGGATCCATCCAGGGAGACTGTCACATGTTCAGATAGCCAGTATGGCCAATATGGTTGGTCTTCAGCTTGCAGTTTGCCAAATTCTATACCTTCACCAGCTTGTCCCAGCCACAGGAGACAATGATAGGGTTGCTGCTGTTGGGTGAGGAATGGACACGAGACACCCACTCTGAGTGAGACTCATCCTGGACAGTGTATTTGCATATACCCAGAGTATTCCATAACTTTATGGTTTTGTCTTGGGAATCTAGACACACTCTTCCGGTTGTCAGAAGGCCACACTCAGCATGTATTTGGTATGGCCTACAAATCATCTTGTGGTGGAGCCTGTCGTAAGATCCCAGAGGTGCAGGATCCCATCCCAGGGACCAGAGAGGGCACACTGGCCTTCTGAGGAGATGACAACATCACTTACAAAGTGGGAGTGACCCCTCAGAGCACACTGAGGGATACTATAATTAGTTTCATCCTGGGTCAGCTTCCACATGATGATAGTCTTGTCTCAAGATGCAGACAGTTTCATGTCCCGGAACTGTGGGGTGGTAGCAATCTGCATTACCAGCCGTTGTGACCCTTGAGGGTCCCACAAAGGATCATCTGCTGTCATGTTGATGGCAGGTGCAGGTGTCACTGCACTGAAGAGGATGGCGACAGATGGTTCACAGAGACAACCAGGGAGTTGACAGAGTCAACCAGGGAGCTCACAGAGACAATGAGGGAGCCTCATCTTGAGCATTGCTTCCTGGCTTGGGAGGGGAAGATGGTGCACTGCTCAGCCTCAGGAGAAACTTGTTGCATTGGCTTTCCTGATGGGAACTACCATTTCCTTATCACTAGAGGAGCTCAGGACCTTACTGTTGCTGAAGATGGCTCTGGTACCTTTTGGGGAGCTCTGGTGCTTACCTTGAGCATTGCTTCCTGGCTCCAGTTCAGATCCCTCATCCTGCTAGCCTAGATCTTCTGGCATAGACTTTCTAGCTTCCACCACTGACCTTTTTGCTTTTCCCAGGCAGTCTTGCATGAGACTTTGTCGTGGGCTATAGGCCTTCAGTTGGACTTGTGGGAGGCATTGTTATAAGCGCTAGGTTTTCAGCTGGACTCATGCAGGCTATTAGAAGCCAGGCCTTCAGCTGGATTTTTTGATCTTTAGTGCATGGACAGATCTTCTGCACTCCTTGTATATGATTCTTTGGGTGATACCTTATAAAATAATTTTTTTTTTTTCGAAACAGGGGATTGAACTCAGGCCCTTGCGCTTGCCAGGGAAGCACTTATTCCACTGAGCCATCTCCCTGGCCCCATAAAATAATATTATAAAATGTGTCTTGTATTGCATTGTTCCCTTGCAAAACCCCAACAACACTGTGTAAAGCAAGCTTACTAGTGTTTCATATTTTTTTAAAGTCCTATGTTTGGTTGCTGAGATAAAATTTTTTGAAATGAAAATCTAAAGACATGAGTTTATTTTAGTGTATTAGGTGCCTAAGTAGGCACAGAAAATGAATATAATAGCATTAATTTTTTAAATAATATCACTATTGGTAAAAGTAAGTCAGTTTAGAAAAGTAACAAAGTCAGTAATAATACCGGGAAAGCAGTAGACAGTGCTTGCTGGGGTTTTTCATCTAATCAGCGACAGAATAAACTCTCAGGAAACAGTGGTATAATCAAGTAGTTTCCAACCAATTCAGCCTGCTTGTGTACTCCCTGGAGCCTTTCCTGCAACATTTACTGTTGTGTGTAGACAAAACAATCCAGAAAGGGGCCCAAGTGAGAAAGAATATGGGGTTTACTCCTTGCTTATTCAAGCCAGACATGTGTAACAGACAGCCATAACCACCACAGGAAAACAGGTGTGGCTTGTGTGCTGCTAAAACCCATTTACACACTTAGCAGTAGTTTAGATCACCCGGTGTTATTACTGACTTTGTTACTTTTCTGAACTGACTTAATTTTGCCAATAGTGAAACACATAGTAATTATCCTGAGGGGTTGGATTGAAGACAGCTCAGTCTTTTTAATTTTGAATTTATTTATTTATTTATTTATTTATTTATTTATTTATTTGTATTTTAGGGCAGGGTCTACAGGGTGTTCAGGGTGTCACTACTAGGTCGGACTCATAGTGATCTGGACAGGGCACACCACCCAGCCCAGTCTCAATTGTCTCTCAGCGCGCCTGGGAGCAGGGCAGGCACAGCAGGCCGGGATCCAGTCTCTAGCCCCTGTGCCTGCTTGCAGGCGCTTTAATCCGATGAGCTATTTGGCCGGCCCTTGAAATTATTTTTAATTGGGACATAAAAGCATAAACATTGTACATATTAATGGGGCAATGTATTGTTTCAGTATATCTTTTATAGCTTTAATAATGCTGAGTTAAAATTTGTAAATCTTTTTTAGAACTCTTTTTTTTTTTTTTTTTTTTTTTTTTTTTTTTTTTTTTTTTTTTTTTTTGCAGAACTGGGGATTTAACTCAGGCCCTTATGTTTGCCAGGCAAATGCTTATTCTACTGAGCCATCTCCCCAGCCCCTGTAAATCTTTTATTTTATTATTTTTTTTATTTTGTGGAACCGCGGATTGAACTCAGGCCCTTGTGCTTGCCAGGGAAACGCTTATTCTACTGAGCCATCTCCCCAGCCCCAAAATTTGTAAATCTTAAAGTATAACTCGTAAGTATCTGATTCAGTGAATTTTGTCAGTGCATCATAAGTTATCATCCTATTTGTACGATTTTTTTTATCACCTCCACATTTTTCTTATACCCATTTCCGTTCATTGCTCCTATTCCTTGGGCAACTATCCTCATTTTTCACTGTGTATTAGTTTGTTCTATTCTAGAATTTCATGAAAATTGAGTCATCTACTGTATAGTTTTTGCATTATTTGATTTCTTTTCTCACCACTATATGAAAGTCTGTTTTTGCATACATCAGTCACAGGCTTTTTGTTTTTGGTTGGGTACTATATTAGATAAATATTTCTTACTTTGCTTATACATTATTTTTGAAAAGCATTTGGATTATATCTGTGTTTTCCTCTAAAAAGTCTAGTATGTTATATCTTCAGTCTATTCTGAATTAATTTTCATGTATATGGAAATGATTCATTTTTTTCTTTTCCAGTAGATATATATTGACTTGACATTTTCCCTTAATTGTTTTAAAAATTTATCAAAAATCAATTGGTTATAAACATGTAGTACTATTTTTGGATTTAATTCAGTTTCATTGATGTCTTTGTTAATTGCTATGCTATTAATACAATGTCTTAATTCTTCTACTTGTGTAAGTATTAAAGAAAAGTCTTATAAATCTTATATTTTCAAGATTGTTTTGACTACTCTTAGCTTCTTGCATTTTCATGTACACTATGGAGATAACCCATCAATTTCCTATTAAAAATCCTGCTAGGATTACTGTTGGGAGGGTTGTGAACATATAGATGAATTTGTGATAAACTGACACTTTAACATTGTAGGCACTTCTGTATTTCGGTCTTAGTTAATTTGTCTCAGCAATGATTTATAATTTTTTAGTGGAAAAGTCTTCCATGTCTCTTGTTAATTTACTCCTAAGAAACTTACTTTTGATGCCTTTATGAAAATTTATTTTACAAGTGTTTGCTGGTAACATATAGAAATATAGTTGATTTTGCATTGCTACTTGTATCCTGTATTGTTCCTAAAATTACTTATTTTGGCAGTTGCTTTATAGATTTGTTAGCATTTGACAGATAAATAATGATGCCGTCTAGTAGTTTCATTTTTTTCTTTCAAACTTTTGCTTCTGGTTATGATAGTATAACTAGAATGGGATTGATTCATGGTATGCAATTAAGAAATTTAGAAGAAGTCAGAGGATGAGCCTGTCGGACTCTGGCACGAGTTCAGGGTTTGTGATGGCGGCAGCAGCGCCTCCAGAGGAAGAGAATAAAAAAGGAAAGCTGATCCTTTCTTCGGCTGATGGTATAATTGCTGTTTTTTTTTTTTTTCAGAACCAGGGATTGAACTCAGGCCCTTGCGCTTGCCAGGCAAGGACAAGCACTTATTCTACTGAGTTACCTCCCCAGCCCCTATAATTGCCTTTTGATGCTAATGTTTCTGGAAGAACCTTGAATGCCCAGGGACTTTCCAACCCTGCTGCTCATAATCTTCAGGCCTCTTCTGATCACTTTAGAACTTGGAATGCCAGGTAACTGCCAGCCCTCTGTGCATCAGTAATCCTGCTAGACTGGGTCTGAGGACCGAGGACCTGGATGCCCTGGAACACGTGTATCCAGGAGTATGTGTATCCATCTGACAGTACTCCCGAATAGGACTCCATTCTGGTGTCAAACGTTTACAATGTGAGGACTGACTTTCTAATTAAAACCATTGCTAACCAGGGCAAGGCTGTGCCGTTAATAGGTGAACAAGAACAGCCAAAGCAGTCATAATCAAAGAATTCATGTCAGAGTATGATCCTGCAAGTCACATGATCAAGTCTGAACTTTTCTTCATGAGAACCCCTCTGATGTTTCAGGTACTGGCTTTATGGTACTACTCATTGAAGCCAAGTTTGTAATGCACCGTGAAAGGCTCACAGCACAACTTCACTCATATGATGTGTTTATTCAATCTCATCTGAACTTCCATAGCCATAAAATATTCCTGACATGTCTCCCATTACTTCTGTTATTTGCTGCCACAGACTCATTGCTTGGATTGGGTTGTATAATTGTAAATTGTGGAGAAACACAAAGTGTACCTAAGGTTCCACAAGTCTCAGTGTTTAAAATATAAACCTGTGAACACAGAAAATACAAAAAAAATTTGGAAAATGCATGAAACACTGTTATTTTGAACAGGAAAACAAGCAGCACAGGACATGATTTTTTTTTGTCTGTATTTTAGGACAGGGTTTGCAGGGTGTACAGGATCTCGCAACGTAGATCAGACTCATAGCAATTCTCCTGTTTTCAGCCTCCCAAGTGCTGGCATTACAGGTGCGTGCCCAGTCTCAATTTTCATCTCAGTGTGCCCCGGGGACGGGGCCAGCACTGCACACTGGGGATTGAACCCAGCTGCTGTGCTCTGTCTAAACAGGTACTTTTGTCTGTTGAGCTATCAGGCCGTCCCAGGACATGATTTCTGAGAAAAGGCAAATAACATTTATTCCTACTCAACTGCAAGGAGAGAAAAACCAGAGTGTGGTTCAGGAAGAGAAACAACAGGATGACTTTCACTGACATTAGAAAAGAGAATTTGGAGTTTGAGAAGACTAAGACAGCTAAAATTTGTTAGGAGTACTGGAGAGAAGAGAAATGTACACAGCAAGCCTTAGGTAAGTATAAAGGAATCTTCTCAAATCTTGGTTGTATACCAGTTGAGTCAAGAAGAACTGAAAACCTCATACCACAGTGGTATATATGCACCTATGTTTATAGCAGCACAATTTGCTATAGCTAAATCCTGGAAACAACCCAGATGCCTATCAACTAAGGAATGGATAAAGAAGATGTGGTATTTTTACACAATGGAGTATTATTTAGCTATAAAACAGGATAAATTTGAGTCTTTTGTTAGTAAATGGATGCAACTAGAGAACATATTCTTAAGTGAAAGAAATCAGACTTGCATGTGCAAACATCGTATTGTCTCCTTAGTGTGAGAACTTGAAGGAGAAAAATGGAATCTTGTACTGGTTGATATCTAGTAATATAAATAACTGGTTGGAAGACAACACTATGTATTACAACAAATACTGTGAAATTCATATTATTTTGTTAACTGCAATTCTGTATCACTTCTAAATTTTTTTGTTTTAATTCTAATTTGTACTCTCTTTAAAAAAAAAAAAAGGAGTAGGTAGAATAACCCCTAGAGCTCATGTAGGCTGGAAATAGTTGTTTTTATCTGCAAAGATCAGAAGTTCTCCTATGTATTTTAGGTTGTATCTCAGAAGGTATTTTTGCCTGGTAGATGATCTTATCAAGGATACTTCATAGTAAACAGCCTTGGAAATAGAAATACTGTCTTCTTTTGGAGCCAAGGGCATATTTGTTTGTTGCCTAGTGTAGTAATATTTCCCTTTGGGATAATAAGCAGATTGTACTGCACTTTAAGAGATTTAGATGCTATTTCTGTTTATATTCAGATGCCCCCCCCCCCAGCCAAGAGCCTCATGGAATCGTAGGTGGGGCTTTTGGCAGGTGACTGGGTCACTGGATGTGAAAATCATCACTGGATTCATCCACTTATAGGTTGATAGCTAAATTTGCTGGGAGGTAAAGCTTGGTTGGAGCAGGTGGGTCCCTGTTGGTGTGACCTAGAAGGGTCTGTCTTCCTGTTTCCTCCCTTGATCACTCCCTGCTTCCTGTCTGCCACACCATGAACTGTTTCTTCTCTACCATGTTCCTCTGCCATGCAGTGCTGCCTTAGAAGTGATCAGTTACAGATCAAAACCTATACAAGTAATTAGCCAAAATATACTTTTCTTCCTTTAAGTTGTGAGCATCAGGTGTTGTGTCTCAGGGACAAAGAAAGTACCTAAGCCAAATACCGTAAGCTTAAGGGCACTCAGATGATGCAGACCCACTGGTTGCATGGCATCCATCTGCCTTGTTGATGATTCTTGTGAGATTTTGGAGGCAGGAAAGCCCAGTACAAACCTGAGTCTCTTGTTACTTGCTACCTTGGTAAGAATAATTTACCTTTGACCCAGGAGTTTTGTGTCTTTGGATCATAAGGGGTAGTGGAAGTAGCCTAAAAAACTCTTGAGTCTTCACAATTCTAAATAAAAAGCAAGTCTCAGAAGGATAAAGCCAGTTCCAAATAACTTGTGATTCATAACAAAAGCCAACAATTAAAAAACAACAGAATTTGGTACTGAAAAGCATACAATGTCAGTCACCAATAAAAAATTGGCAGACATACAGCAGAGGAAGTAAATATGATCCACACTTACAAGAAAAACAAAAATCAGTAGAAACACTTGACAATGACAATGAGGGAATTATCAGAAAGGATGTAAAAGCAGCTATTGTATATATGCTCTGTACATTCAGAAGATAAAGGAGAGTTGAACACAAGAGAAAAATGTATTTTTTCAAAGAAAATGATTTTTATTGGTACATTTTGTGTATACACAAATAGTGGATTTTTTTTTTTTTTTTTTTGTGGAACCAGGGATTGAACTCAGCACTTATTCCACTGAGCCATCTCCCCGGCCCCAAATGGAATATATTTTAAAATAATCCAAGCACACTTTGAGAAATAATAAATGCACCTGAAATGATAAAATAAATGGGATAAGATGAGAATACTGAGTGGGATCAACAATTGGTTAGAAACTGCATAAGGAAAGATTAACTCAAAAGCATATACAATAATTTTTTTTTTTTTTGTACAGGGTCTACAGGGTCTCACTACACAGATTGGATTTGTAGTAATCCTCCTGTTTTCAGTCTCCCAAGAGCTGGGATTACAGGACTGCGTCACCATGCCCAGTCTGAAACACTGTCTCAGCATGCCCCGGGGTCAGGCTGAGCAAGGCATGTGGTGCTAGGGATCAAACAGCAGTCCCTGTGCCTGCCTAAGCAGGAGCTTTAGTCTGTGGAGCTATCTGGCCAGTTCTCATATAGAATAATTTAAAAATAAGTGCATGGAGAAACTGAGGGTGGTAGTACACAGCTATAATTCCAGCATTTGGGTGGCTGAGGCAGAAAGATCCTTGAGTTCAAGGCCACTCTGAACTACATTGTGAGAGCCTGTCTCAACTGCCTCTCCCCAAAAGAAAGAAAGAAAGAAAGACACACACACACACACATGCACACACAATAGAAATACACAGAGAAAAAGGATTTTCCTTCCTACAAAAGACTAGAGCTTCAGTGACCTGTGGTGCAATATTGATCAAGCAATCAGTCTAACATCTATCTATCTATCTATCTATCTATCTATCTATCTATCTATTTTAAGAAAGTAAAAAAAATGGGAGCTAAAATTTTTCCATATATGTTGAAAACCATAAACTAAAATCAGGGATCAAAGATGTTGAAGCTATATCAAGAAGAAGAAATGTGAGAAAAAGCACACAAGCTATATTATTATCAAGCTGCTTAAAAGTAATGATGAACAGAGTATCTTAAAAACAGCAACAGTTAGGTGTGGTACACACCTGTAGGTGCAGCACACAGGATGCTGAGGCAGGAGGATAGCTGCAAGCTCAAGATCAGCCTGAACTATGTAGTGAGATTGTGTGTCACAAAGCAAACAAGTAAAAGCAGCCAGCAAAATTACGGTGGCATACTTCACATCAGGAACTATAGAATCCAGGGGAAATGAGACATTTTCAAAGTACTGGGAGGAATATGGGAAGCCCTGTTAACCAAGAAGTGTATGCACACAAGAGTACCTTTAAAAAGTTAGGGCACGTGATTTTTTTCCACATAAACAAAAGTTGAGAGAATCCAATGCATGCAGATCCCTAAAAGATAAACAAGGGACTGTAGCACATGGTTGAATACTTGCCTGGTGTGAGAGAGACCCAGAGCTCAATCTCCAGTACAATAATAATAAAACCCAACACGGACATATTAAAATAATTCCTGCCAGAAAAAATTTATATGAAGTAGAAGTTTAGATTTATATAAGGGAATGAAAGACATTAGAAAAAGATATGGGCTGGGGAGATAGCTCAGTGGAATAAGTGCTTGCCTGGCAAGCACAAGGTCCTGAGTTTGATCCCCGGTACCACCAAAAAAAAAAGATACACATATATATGGTACACATGATCTACCAAGACAAAATGATGAAAAAAAGGGGCAGAGATAGCTCAGTCCAAACTAGTTTTAACGAGCACTTAAGAACAAAATAAAAGAACATCTGGTGTGGTGGTACATGCCTTTAATCCCAGAGTGAGCTACATAGTGAGTTCAAGGCCAGCCTAAACTGCATAGGGGAAACCCTGTCCAAAAAGACAAAAACAAAACAAAAACAACAATAACAACAGACCAATGACAAGTAAGGAGGTTAAGTTAGTAATGATTAGAAGGAAGGAAGAAATGAAAGAAAAGGAAGGAAGGAAGGAAAGAGAAAGAGAAAAAGAAAGAAAGAAAAGTGCAGCAAGCAAGCAAGCCAGCCAGCCTAGGACTGAATGGCCTGACAGCTGAGTTCTATCAAACATTTGAAGAACTGATGCCAGCTCTTTAGAAGATTGAAGTAGTGAGACTTTCCATATTCATTTTATGAGGTTAGCTTTATTCCAATAACAAAGCTAGATAAAGATACTACAAGAAAAGAAAATTGTAGATTGTTATCCCTGATGTTCACAGATGCTGAGGCAGGAGGACTGCAAGTTCATGGTTTGTTGGATAATTTAATAAGACCTTGTCCCAGACAAACAGCTGAAGATATAGTTCCCCACTGGCAAGCATGAGGCCCTGAGTTCAGTCCCCAGTACTACAAAAACTGTATATTAAAACTGAAAAACCTAGGCTGGGGAGATAGCTTGGCAGTCTAAGCACCTGACTGGCAAGTGCAAGGACCCGGGTTCAATCCCAGGTACCACATGCCGCACCAGCCCCATGCCAAGCTGGCACCAAGACTGGGCATCATGGTGCATGCTTGTAATCCCAATGCTGGGGAGGCTGAGAGAGGAATATCATTACCATTCTGAGCTGTGTAGTAAGACCCTGTACCAAAGAAAGAAAGAAAGAAAAAGAAAGGAAGAACGAAAGAAAGAAAGAAAGAAAGAAAGAAAGAAAGAAAGAAAGGAGAGATTAATCCCCCCAGAAAAACCTGATGAAATTAAAGAAACACAAATAAATAGAAATATATCCCATGTTCATGGACTGGGAAAATTAATACTGTGAAAATCTATATACTGCCTGAATTGGTCTACAGATTCAGTGCAACTCCTATCCAAAATTCCAATACCATTTATCACAGAAAAAGCAAAAACAATCCTTAATTCAAAACAATGAAAACTCAAAAGAATTGACTGGGAAGATATATCAGTGGCATAAGTGCCTGCCTTATAAGTACAAGGTCAGGGCTAGGGAGATGGCTCAGTAGAGTAAGTGCTTGCCTGGCAAGCACAAGGGCTTGAGTTCAATCCCCGGTTCTGCAAAAACAAAAAACAAAGCAAAACAAAAACCAAAAAACAAGTACAAGGAGTTGAGCCAGACAAAATGAAACAAAATAACCCAGAAACCTCAAATATGAATAAAACAAAAACAACAAGCCTGTCAGATAACTCGGCAGACTGAAGCCCCTGCTCAGGCAAGCTTAGGCAAGCCCAGGGACCGTAGGCAAGCACCACATGCCTTGCCAGTCCTACTCCAGGGCAGCTTGAGTTGGCTCCCCCCCCAAAAAAACACATAATGAAGTGATAGTAATCAAAACAGTATGATGGTATCATAGAAGACATACAGTAACAAATGGAAGACAATAGAAAACTCCAACATAAATCCTTATGTTTATGGTCCTGATTTTTTCAAAAGGTTCCCAGAACGCAAAATCAGGAAAGGACAGTTTCTTCCCTAAATGGTGTTAAGAAAATGGGGTATTCACATGTAGTAGAATGAAATTAAGCCCTTAAATCACAGCAAAGAAAAACTCAAAATTATTAAAGACTTAAATATAAGACATGAAGAAATGGAACTACTGGAGTGAAATAGAAAGGAAAAGCTTCCTGATATTGGTTCAAGCAATGAGGTCTTAGATATGAGCTGGAAAACACAGATAACCAAAGGTAAAAACAGACTAAATGAAACTCAACCAAAATGAAAAACTACACAGCAAAACAAACAACAAAACCAAGAGACAACCTACCTGAGACAAGAAAATACTTCAAATCATACTTTTGATCCTTCTCAACTCAGTAGTAAGAAATAATACAGTTGGAAAAAATGCATGAAGGTCCTGAGAAGACTTTTCTTAAAGAAAGAAGGCATACAAATGACCAATAGATATAAAAATTTTGTTCTGTATAATTTCAAGGATCATTTTTCCCATTTCTGTAAGAATGCCATAAGGATTTTGATAAAGGATGTTGAATGCCTAGGTAGCTTCGGGTAGTGCTGTGGTCTGCCTGTGTCCCCTGGAATTCATATGTTGAAACCTACTTGCCAGTGTGATAGTATTAAGAGGCGGGGCCTTTTGGAAATTATTGGTTCCTGATTTCTGGTCATCTTGAATGGGATTAGTGGCCTTCTAAGGGCCAGGGAGAAACTCATTAGTCCCCTTTGCCCTTTTGAGGTCTCTGCTATGTGAGGGTATAGCATTTGCATGCTCTAGAAAACACTGTCACCAGGCCCATCATGGAAGCAAGATGGTTTCCTTAGAAACCATGTGAGCACTTTGATTTTTTTTTTTTTTTTTTGCTTTTAGCCTCAGAACAGTGAGAAATAAATTTAAATTCTTTTTAAATTTTTTTTGTACCAAGGATTGAACTTAAGACCTTGCGCTTGCCAGGCAGTTGCTTATGCTGTTGAGCTATCTCCCCAGCCCAAATTTCAATTCTTATAAAGTACCTGGTCTCAGCTATTTTGTTGCAGCAGCACAAATGGAAGCACAGGCAATATGGATATATTAGCCATAGTAATTCTTCTAATTCATGAACCAGGTATCTTTTCATTTATTTTTCATAGTGACTTTGTCAATGTGTTATAAATTTCAGCAGATAAATTTGTCACCACTTTGGTTGAATTCATTCCTAAGTGTTTTATTCTTTTTTATTTTCTCTATTCTGTATTTGATTTATTTTTACTCTGACTTTTATTTTCTTTCTTCTGCTAACACTGAACTTTTTTTCCCTTTTCTTTCTTTTTTCTTCCTTTTCTGTTTTGTTGTGGTGAGAAAATAGATTATTTCAAATATTTTTATTTTAAAAATAGATGTTTATTGTTGCAAATTTCCCTCTTAGTACTGCTTTTGCTGTATGCCATAAGC
>NW_004524864.1:962243-979377 GCF_000260255.1 Octodon degus
CATGTGGTGCTGGAGGATCGAACCGTGGTCCCTGTGCTTTGCCAAGCTTGTTCCAAGTAGGTGCTTTAGACCACTGAGCCATCTCTCCAGCCCCATTTTATTTTATTTTTAACAAGGTCTTTTTTAAACAATGTGTTTAGTACAGGGCCTACAAGGTCTCACTACACAGATCACACTTGTGATCCTCCTGTTTTCAGCCTCCCAGACTCTGGGATTATAGGCACACACCACTATCGCCAGTCTCAGTCACTGTCTCAGCATGCCCTGGGTACGGGGCTGGCACAGCACATGGGGGATTGAACCCAAGTCCTTGTGTCTCCCTAAGCAGGTGCTTTAATCTGCTGAGCTACCTGGCTGGCCCCAAGTCTTGTAATACAGTCAGGCTATGCTGAACTCATGATCCTCCTGCCTCAACCTCGCAAGTGTTAGGATTTTTGTGTGTGTGTGGAACCAGGGATTGTACTTATGCCCTTCCACTTGCCAGTGAAGTGCTTATTCTACTGAGCCATCGCTCCAGCCCCAACCCAAGTGTTAGGATTGAGGGCATTTGCCATCACGTCCAACTTCAGTGGAAAATATTTTTAAATCCCTTTTGATTTCCTTTCTGATCCAGAGATTGTCAAGAATGTGCCATCAATTGTCAAAAACAAAAGATAGCTTAGATAGCTAAGCTTACTAAAGTGCCTGGTTATGCCAACATAGGTAAGTGCAGGGACTGCGGTTCGATCCCTGGCAACACTCCCCCCCCCCCCCCACGGCAGGCTGAGCCACAGAGTCCAGGTGTCATGGTGCATGCCTGTAATCCCAGCACTGGTGAGGCTGAAAGCCTCCTGCTTTCACTGTGAGTCCAAGCTGCAGAGTGAGACCCTGTAACAACTAAATACATTAAAAAGAAAAAAGTAAACAGAATACAGTTGGAAAAACTTGTTTTGGGGAGGGACAAGCATATGTTGTTTTTACAAAATATAACTGAGCAGTGGTCCATCTCTCCCATGATTCTAATGTACATGTGGCTAACGGTTTATTTCTCTATCATTTATCACTTCTCAAAGGTCCACAAAATGGTGAAATCAGTCCCATTTTTCTTTACATCTATCTTTCTAGAAGGAAAAAAAGCAGAGAAAAAAAATCTGAGATAAATGCTAGAGACTCTTCATTTTTATCCTAATGTCCTTAATTGTGGGATTTGAGAATCATTGTTTCCCCTTGCTCAGTAGGATGAAGAAAGATTGACAATCCTTTAAGATATATTTTATGAGCCTCTAGGAAGTGTGGCTGAGCAAACCAATTTTTTAAGCATATTTCAATATCAATTTCTATAGGCAGCCCCAGAATCTGAATCACTTCCTGAAAAATTACTTCTGCTTTTGTCAAGTTTCCTGTTGCCAGCTGAGAGACTAGGCTGTCTTCTCACTGCCCCACATCTAGGACCTAACTGTTACCACTGAGTGCAAAAGCTGGCAGATGGAGAGACGTGACAGTGCCATCTATTCTACTGTAGAGCTCCCCACTGTAGTCGAGGCCCAGGATGACTGCAGACTACAGCGAAAGGGTGAGTTAACTGAGTGAACATGGAAGATGGCAGAGGAGTGTAGGTCAGGCATGAAGGAAGGGTAGAGTAGATTTGATGTAGTGGGTACAGGAAAACTGAAGATTATTTGAAGAATTATTTTGAGTTCAGCTTGAAGTCTTGCACTGGACTGTAGAAACTGGGTATAAGGTATAGAATATCTCAGGTTTCAGATCTCAGGTAAATTCATTTCAATCTTTCCCATCTAGGAGCTTATCTAATGCCAGATGAGGGCAGTACCATTATTCTTTATTGCTCTTGCATTAAAGCAAGAACTTTGTTGGAGAGTTTTTATCTCTATTCATGTTTAGAGGAGACTTGGTCCAGCTGTGTAAATTGGAGGTATCTTTATTTTTCTGACTATAAAATGAGAAAGACACCAATGATTTTTCTAATGGGTAACAGTAAGACTTTATCAGCATTGAAACTGTCCATTTTGCCTCTCCAGAGATAAACAATGTTATCAGCTTCTTAGTGATACTTGCAGAGATATTGCTACACCCTGTTCTGAGGAATATTTCTTTCTTTCTTTTTTTTTTTTTAATCTTTCTTCTCTTTATTTATTTATTTTTATTTTTTTGTTTTTTTGGCGGAACTGGGGATTGAACTCAGACCCTTGTGCTTGCCAGGGAAGCGCTTATTCCACTGAGCCATCTCCCCGGCCCCCCATGAGGAATGTTTCTTATCCTTAACCACATATTTTAAAAATCAGTTCAAACAAGAAAAAAAAACAACAACGACATTTCTTTGTTACAAGTGGCATATTTACTTTATGGTTATGTCAAAATGAATTTGTTCTTTGGTTGTTAGTGAACAGCTTCACATATAAGACATTTTGTGCATCTATGAATATTGGTAGGGAAAATGTCTCAAAGAGAAATTGCTGGGCTAAAATGTAAATGCCTTTGCAATTTTGGAAAATGGGGTCAAATTATTGTACAAATTGTGAAGAAGTTACACCAGTTTATATTCTTACCAAAAAATATAAGCCATAATTTAAATGGAAATTTTTCTTTTTTTTTCTTTCTTTGTTTTCTTTTTTCTTTCTTTCTTTTTTTTTTGCGGTACCAGGGATAGAACTTAGGATCTTGCACATGCCAGTCAGGTGCTTGTGCCGCTGAGCTGTCCCACAGGCCTGAAAGTTTTCTTTAACAGGATGAATATAACATTTTCCCTGAGGTAGTTGTTGGGTATCTAGGACTTTAAGTAAGTTCCTGACATCTGAGAAAGGAATCTGAGACCTCCGCCTTGGTTCTTTCTAGGCAAAACTACTTTGAAGATCCCAGATACCCTACTCTGCTTTCTCTTTTCTTTCAGCCTTTCCTCAGACTCAGGATTTTGCTTTGGGTTCTGTTTTTGCAGCGCTTCCTTCTAGGTCTTGTTTTTTCTGTCTTGTGACAATAGCTATGGGGCTTTTGAACATACTCCTTATGAGTCTGCTGCTGTACCACCAGATTCTGTGCCACGGTGAGTGATGACTTAAAATTCATATGTCATTTTATCCTTTTAAAATTATAAAATAATGCCACATCACATAGAATTTGAAGAATGAATAGATAATCTCAATAAAATAAGTTATTAGCTGTACACAATTGTTTTCTCAATATGGCCTCATTTTGACTAACGTACTTAACATTTATTTTCTTAACATAATTGCAATCAAGTCCTCTTAAATCACTTCTGTAATTTTGCTTTTTCAAAACAAAACAATAATTCTGATCATGAGCTACCTATAGTTTTGTATATTGCTTTTAAATTTCATATTGTCATAAACCTGTTCCTACTATAACATTTATCATGATAATGAAGTTATAATACTAATGGTGTTTATCCTACATAATAGATGTTGCATAATTAATTTAACATTCTGACTTTTTATTTTTTTTCCTGTTTAAGAGCTTTCCTAGGTTTAGTTCTTTTTTTTTTTTTTTCTTGTGGAACCAGGGATTGAATTCAGGCCCTTGAGTTTGTTAGGCAAGTGCTTATTCTACTGAGCCATCTCCCTGGCCCCCAAGGTTTAGTTCTTCTAGAGCATAAAGGGCATTATCAGAGGGCTCTCGGTTTATTGTTTCACAATCTAGAGTGCTCACTTGGCTCATGCTATGGAGGATGATTGCTTGTACAGAAATTGCTGACCCAGCTCACATAGAATTAACTCCTGGGATTCTAAGGGTTTAGCCCCAGGCTCTACCTGGTACTCATGGCCTATGTTTGACAGAAAAACTCTTAGGGATGTAAGAGATTTCTGAAGCAGGGGATGGGAAGTATCACAATTGTATGGAAGAAAAGTATAAATCTGTAAAATGCCAACTTAATAGCTGGTCCACAGAAGGCTATGCTGGTCCCCAGCAGGCCTCTCCTCAGGAAACTACCTCATCTTTATAAGAAAAAGGACTACTGCCCACTTTTAACCCCCAAAAGGTGACTAGTTTTACAGTCAGTCTTGTAATTGTATATCTAAACATCTGCTCACTTGGTGCAAGGGGTCACCTCTGCCCACTGGAGGACTGTCCTCCTGGGGAGATTATGTAAGCATATTTCAGAGAATCTGATTTGGAGTTTTCTCAAAACCTTAACATGTTTCATTCTCTTTTTTTTTTGGGGGGGGAAGGGTCTACGAAGGGCTTACAGGGTGTTCAGGGTCTCACCATTAGATCAGACTCGTAGTGATTCTCCTGTTTACAGCCTCCCAAGTGCTAGGATGCAGCTGCGCAGCACCACACCCAGTCTCAATCACCATCTCAGCTCCCCCGGTGGTGGGGGTGGGGTGGGTGGGGCTGGCACAGCAAGCCTGGGGACTGAATCCCAGGACCCTGTGCCTGATTGCAGGTGCTTTAATCCGCTGAGCTATTTGGACAGCCTTCCTGTTTCATTCTGACAGGAATACAATACAATCATTTTAACAGTCTGGGTGGAACCAGGCATGCTGGTACACTCCTGTAATCCCGAGCACCTGCGAGGTTGAGACAGGAGGATCTCTGCCAGTTTGAGACCAGCCTGGGAGCTGCAAAAGTGAGCACAAGGCCAGCCCGAAATGCATAGCAAGACCCTGTCTCAAAAACCAAACCAAACCAAACCAAACCAATCCAAACCAAACCAAACCAACCAACCAACCAACCAACAACAACAACAACAACAACAACAACAACAACAAGACAGAAAGAAAAAAGAAAAAGAAAAACCAGTCGGGATCATCTGTATTTGAGTCCTGAGTGAAGAGAATTTTGTCACTTTTCACTGTCAGAAGTTTTTAGTAAATATTTTTTGCTGATCTATAAGTATGTTGCCCAATTTCCAGTGTTATAGATAATCACATCTGGGATAATTAACATTTTAGTCTAGTTGTTTGTCCTTTCTGCTCTTTCTTTTTCTCATCATTATGTAGGACGTGAAGAGAACAGGATGGACCTGCCTGACTGAGTTAGTGTGCACCGTGCTGCGCGTGTGCGGAGCATGTGCAGACAGCACGCAGGGGTGCGTCGGGCAGGGATCAGCTCTGCTGTCTGGCCTGCATCAGTGTGCTCAGAGATGTTTTTTTAGCATGAGTGGTGTTCTCTCCCCCGGCCCTCAGGCAAATTGTGCTGCATCTTCTCCCCTGCTCCTTCATCCTTGCTCCATGGAGTGTGACCCAGTGCTGATGGAGTTGGAGGCCATGCGCTGTTATGTATTTCTTCAGACCTTAACCTGAAAGGTGGTAGAACAGGGAAGACTGGGAATGCCATCTCCCCATATCACTCCTTTTTCACTTTCAAGGCTGTTGACTCCAAGAACATGTGAACCATCTTCCTCTTCCTTTCTAGGTCTCCATGGTTCCACTCGTGCCAGCTGTCCTAGCTGCCCGGACTTCTGGGTGAAATATGGTAACCACTGTTATTATTTCTCAGTGGAGAAAAAGGACTGGAATTCTAGTTTGGAATTCTGCACAGCCAGCGATGCACATCTCCTTAGGCTTATGGACAATCAGGAAATGGTAAATAAAAGCATTTATAAAATGTAGGTTTTTAGTCAGCTATGGTGCTGTGCACCTATAATTCCACGAATCTGAGAGGCTGAGGCTGAAGGATTAGTGGATTGAGCTCAGGCTGGGCAATGTAGTGACTTCACGAGACACTGCTTCCAATATTTCAAAAAGGTGTAAAGGTCATGGGTTCAATCCACATACCAAACACTACAGACAGACTGACTGACTGACTGACTGACTGACTTTTCTTTGGTGCTGGGATTTTTTTTAAAATAAATTTTTATTTGTGTGTGTGTGTGTGTGTGTGTGTGTGTGTGTGGCCAGCTCAGCCCACCAGGGGGCAGGGCTGGCATGTGGTGCTGGGGGATTGAACTGCGGTCCCTGTGCTTTGCTAAACTTGTTCTAAGTAGGTGCTTTAGACCACTGAGCCATCTCACCAGCCCCTGGTGCTGGGATTTAACCTAGGACTTTCACAGTGAACTACATCTCAAGCCCTTTTTATTTTGAGACAGAGGCTGTCTAAATTGTGAAACTGTCCAGGGTTCTAGCCTGTGATTTTCCTGCCTCAGCCTACCAGACTGCTGGGGTTACAGGCTTGTGTCACCATGCCTGCCTCATTAAATGTTTTCTTTTTAGTGTTTGCCTTTCATTCATTAGAGTTCAGTCAGTTTTAGACTGGGAACAGTGTTCAGAAATTGGGGATAAAAGGAGGAAGGGAGGAAGGGAGAGGGGAGATGGGAGAAATTGTGTGCTTGAATACATGGAGAGTTCAGAGTTCAGGGGAGATAGTGGGCTCTCTATCCCTGCAGGCTTCTCCAATCCTTCTTGCCTATCCCGCAGTCCCTTTTTTGAGAAGTCTCTTCCAGTCTTGGGTATCTCAAGATGGTTACAAGGAACTAACACCTTGGTATAAAAATCAATCAGCTTTAATTAGAATGAATATGAATATGCACATTGAAAGTAAGAAATCTCAGTCAGATTTTTAGTGCTAGTTTCATGCTTACTTTTACATTTGATACTACTGTTTTCTTTTTTGAGTAGAACCAGATCACAGATCTGTTTATTAAGAATTTAACTATATTAACCCCTGGGGAAATCCAGAGAGGCAATTACTCTAAAGCAGTTAAGAACATGTGGGCCTTATATTTCATAACTTCCCATATTAAGAAAAGATTTAAGCATCTAGATTCTTGTTTTGGTCAAAGCAACACTTACTCATTTGAAATTCTGGGTAGACTCTAAGCTCCACGTCAGTCCCTCTCTGTGGCTTGCCCTTTGTGCTGAGAGGCACAATGCACAGAGTCTGCGTAGTAGATGTGCACTCTGTGTTTTATCAGGTCCTGACAGCAGTGGCCTGGCTCTCCAGACCTCGTTGCTCCACCTACTAGGCTCATTCTCCTAGAGCTGCTACCAAGGATGTGAGCTGACTAAAGTCAGTAGCAGAAGTGAGCAACGGATTTAAGACACTGCAGCCTTGCAAATGCCAGCAAATGGGAGCAAGGGTCGTGGTGCAGGACATTGCCTCAGAAAGTTGGGGCTCAGCAGCTGCTCAAATTATGCATGCTGGTGATACTGCTTAAAAATACAGA
Organism: Octodon degus; assembly: GCF_000260255.1. Taxonomy (NCBI): domain Eukaryota; kingdom Metazoa; phylum Chordata; class Mammalia; order Rodentia; family Octodontidae; genus Octodon; species Octodon degus. Next base: position 969,364 of record NW_004524864.1, read on the forward strand.
ACAAAATTTTAAAATAATGTGTATTCTGACTTTCTTGAGTTTTGGACACCCTGTATTTTATGTTCTGCTTTTAGTATGTAACTTTCTTTCTTGCTTGCTTGCTTGCTTGTTTTCTTGAGGGAAAGGGGATTGAACTCAGCACCCTGTGCTTGCCAGGCAAACACTTATTCTACTGAGCTATCTCCCCAGCCTGTAACATTAGTTCATTCTTTCTTTTCCTTTTCTAGCACCAAATTAGTGCAGGTAATTTAAAAATTTGCAAACTTTTACTTTTAGAAATTATTTATACAGGTTGTATTATTCTATTACTGCTTAAATCTTTTCCTATTCTTAAACAAAATTCTACCTATGTATAATTTTTATGAGCCATGAGCTTATGTGTATGGGTTATTTTTTCTTGGGATCATTTGTGTGATATATTCACTAAAAATGAGTTGGATAATCAAAAGATATGACTCATTTAGTAGTTTTTGGATAGTATTGCTTTTTCCTTGATATGTGTTGAAATAACTTACACTTCATGAACCATGTTGACTTTGAAAGTTTAAGGAATATGTTTGTGACTCAATAATATTTTAATTTCAATTTAAAAATATTACATATAAAATTGTGTGTGCATAAGGTTATAAATATTAACTAAAAAAGGAAAAGGAAAGAAAAATGTACACAAATTAATTTTTTGGATTCTGTTTTTACCTCGTTGTTGCTTTTAGTTTTTGTGATTTTTCTTTCTCAAAGACAGGCAAATGTTACAAATTCAATTTGAAATGACACCCGCCTGCTATACTTCACACCCTTGCTGGGGGACAAAAATCTAGGTTAATGCCCTTATTTGTACTTTTATGCTATTTTTCTGTAGTCACTCACACTCACTGACATTCTCCACACCCGCACACATATGCATGCGCTATCTGAAGATGTAGGGGTGTGGCTTAGAATTGTACAGGTCTGAGAACATTTGGTGAGCACAGGGATTTATTTTTTAATTTTTATGGATTTTATTTTATTTTTTTTTTTTAGGGAAGGGTATACAGGGTGTTCAAGCTTTCACTACTAGATCAGATTCGTAGTGATCTTCTTGTTTATAGCCGCCGAAGAGCTGGGATTACAGGTGTGCACCACCGCAACCATTCTCAATTGGGTCTCAGCATGCCCCGAGGGCAGGGCCAGCAAGGCAGGCCCAGGGATTGAACCCCCAGCCTCTGCGCCTGCTTGCAGGTGCTTTAATCTGCTGAGCTGTTTGGCCAGCCCTAGGGATTAAATTTTATAAATGGGCATTATCTAATCCCAGCTCTTGAAATACTACTTGAACTTTCTGAGGATGTCTTTATTCATTTCTGTGCTTTATTATTTGCCATTCATCTTGGAAGGACAAGATAAAGGAATGGAAAATCAGATGGAGAAATGAGAAAACATTCAGCTCATCCCAATTTAAATAATTTAAAAAAGCAAGCTGGTTTCATTTCTCTTACTCATTTTTCTTTTTTTTCTTTTTTTTTTTTTTGCTCCGAATGCCCTCAGGGCAGGTTTGGCTGGCTTGAGTTGTGGGGATCGAACCACAGCAACCTGAGCCTAACTGCTTTGTTGAAGCAGCCACTTAAAGAACTGAGCTAAGGGGCAGGCCCCTCTTACCCATTTTTCTGTGTTCAGACTATCTCTCTGCTCCCAACATAAACAGTTTAGTCCTGCATGGGGGTAGACACTGCCAAATTTGTGTTTAAGTATGCATTAGTCTCTTGCAATGTAACACCTGACTCTATAATCTTTTGTTCAGCGACTCCTTACTGAACATAGTTTCATAACTTCAGGTGTTGGGGTTATTGTAAGCACTGCAGTGCTTATGTCTGTTAGGCAGAAGAGACAGATAACAAAAAGGTAAGCAAATAAGCATGGTGCTGTGTTGTATTCTTTAAAGGAAAGGAAACTGCATACTATGATAGTGAATGTGCGTATTGCTTCAGAGGGGCCAAGGAAAGAAGGCCCTACTTTGGAGGAAATGCTTGAGGTGAGCGTGGATGACAGTAGTGTGAAAGCCTAGGAGAAAGGAATGGGAAAAGCTGTGCAAAGACTCTAAAGCAAGAATATGCTTGGCATAGTAAAAGGACAGAAAAGGCTCAAGGGGCTGGAACTCAGTGAGCAAAGGGTTGCCAAGTCTAGGTCATGCAGTGCATTGTATATATGGAAAAGATTTTATAGTTTTATGTTTGAAAGACAGTGAGGCGAGAATAGTTGGAAAATCACCCAAAAGACTTCCTTACCTCTGGTAGCATCTTTACTGTGAGTGCAAAGGTGTTTTAGGCACCTGTTGACTTTGTAGATTTTATGCCTCTTTTGCTGGTGAAAGATCCAATTGGATAAAGGGAGATAGATAGTTAAGAGCAGAGCCCATGAATTCTAATTCTTCAACAGTTACCTTTTACAAATAGAATAAAAATGACAGCAAGATGGGGCTGAAGGCAGAAATTAAAAATTTTATATAAAAGCCTGCCCAGGATGCCTGCCAAGGCCAAGCAGACATGTCTGGCAAGCCCAATAATAGAACACTCCTTTTGTATAAACTTCTGTCTTTATGGCCTTTGTGTAACTGATGGCCTTGCAGTGTGACTTCAAATATGATGGGACACTCCTGCCTTTATGTAACTCATGCACTTGTAACTGATGGCCTTGCAACATAACTTGTTTAAACTCCCTTAGCAACCCATGATGTCATCTGGTCTTCCAACCATAATGTGCCAAGAATGCCTTTATACCTCCCCATTTGCCCTCCCTATAAAAGCCCCCAAGCCCTGCAGGTGGGGGTGGGTTGTCTAATTCTTTGGGACTGATCCCAGTCAAGCCCACCGGTATAAAGAAACTGGCTCCTAAACCTTCTCAATGCTGTTTCTTCCTAAGTTTTGTTTGTATTCTGCAATAGGACATCTGATGGTATCAAAATATATATAAAAAGTTGAAATTTTATTGCTCAAGAAAGCAAGATGTTTCTGGATAAAAGTGACTATTTTCTCCCAAATAAATCACTCAACTCTTTATATTCAAATTCACTTTATTGAGCTGTCATTAGAAAATACTGAAAGTGAAATTATTCATTATACTAACACCAGCTCTTACAGCACAATTAATCTTCTTGGGTTTACCCTTTATCTAACTTGTCTTACAGAAGTGATTTCCTTAAGGTATAAACTTCTACTACATTTGATTGTAAAGTTGTATAGAGAAAGGCATCTTTTAACTCTGTTCCCCTGGGTAGCAGGGCTCACAGAGGTGGTGCAGTCAGCTTAGCTTTCCCTTGGGCTGGTTCCCTTAAGAACTTGCTTTTTGTTCTTGTCATATACAAGGTTGATGAGGACTTGAAACACGAGAGTTTAATGTGGAGCACACAAGTATACTGCTACCAGTTTAACCCTAATTTCTGTATTCAGTGATGATGACAAGAAAGGCGACTGCTTCTGGAATGATGTTTGTCTTTTCTTTTGAGTATCTATCACATGTTCCATCTAATTAAGAAGGAAGTTGCAGTGGAAGAGAGAGGCATAACATTATCTTATCTGTCACATTATAAGAATGTAATTACAGACATAAAGGCCATTTCTAGAAAACTGCTCTGCTTTGCAAAAATAGATCTGTAGAATTAGAAATTAAAGGAGGAGTAAGTTATTTAGACTGGTGCTTGATCTAGCTTAGGCTGCTATAATAAAAATACTGCAGAGTGGTGGAGCTAAACAACAGCCATGTTTCTCACAGTTCTGGAGACTGTGGGGTCTGAGTGCAAGGTGCCGGCAGATTTAGTTCCCTAATAAAGCTCTCTTCCAGTTTGCAAAAGGCTGCCTTTTCACTATGTTCTCATTTGGAGAGAGCTCTGGGCTTTCCCTACTACAAGGACGTGAACCCCATCCTGGCAGTGCCACCGTCAGCAGCTCACATGAATGTGATTACTCCAGAAGGTTCCATCTTCAGACACCATTACACTGGGGGTACAGCCTAACATATAAATTTTAAGGTGTCAAAAGTATTCAGTTCTCAACTGTGGTCATAAAGGAAGGTATAAGAAGTAATTGCATAACAGACAGTCTCTTAGGTTTTCTTCATCTTTCTCATCTCTCTTCAACCTCTTCAATTCTCCTTTAGAGCCATATCCAACATTTAATCAATAAAGACTATTACTGGATTGGTTTGAGGAAAAATTCTAGTTGGAGGTGGGAAGATGGATCAGCTCTAAACTTTTCAAGGTAAAGGGCTTCAAAGGAGGGGTGAGGGAAGAAAGAAGAGATAGGAAAGAAATAATTGGGGGCCTTGGGAAATAAATGAAAGACAGAAGGCAGACCAGAGATGAAAGAGGGAGGAGAGGAAAAGAGGAGCAAGGGATGAAGGGCAAAAATGAAATGATGATATCTTCAAGAGAGGCTAAGTAACAGTTTTTATTTTTCTGCTGTTTTGGGAGCTGAGGTATCTGAATAGGAAGAGAGGATTTGCTCAGTTTTTATCCCTTTGTGCTTTTCCTTTCCTGCGTGTGTTGCTAGGAATGATGGATTTTTTCTGATTTTTTCTAGGGTTTCTTCTAACAGCTTTGTACAGAGGTGTGGTGTTATCAACGTACATGGTCTCCAAAGCTCTAGCTGTGAAGTTCCTTTACAGTGGATCTGTAAGAAGCTCAGGCTTTGATGGATGGCCACTCGATCCTGAGCCTCAGATCTGTCGCATTTCCTTAAAAAGAAGGAACTGGCCACTGGGATGTTGGGCCAGCCACAAATATATATTTAGTGAGCGCCAAACCTGTAAGACAGGGCACTGTATGGAAGATTAATGCTGCTTGCTAGGGACTGACGCTTCACTGATGGATTGTCTGTGAGATTATTTAGCCACAAGATTAATGATTTACAGCCTAGATTTAGGTAAATTTATGAACTAGATAGAAGCTTGTCTTTAGGTGTTCATTCTATCAATTCATGCTGGCTGCCTTTCACTACTTGTGTCACCTCTGTCAAACATATTTTTTCCTTCATCAGCAGATTAATGCATAAAGAAAATGTGTTCTACTCAGCTATAAAAATGAATGAAATTTTGTCATTTGCAGTAACATTGATGAGTGGGAGGACGTTATATTAAAAGAAATAATCCAGATACAGAAAGACAAATCCTTTATGTTCTTACTCATGTGTGTAAGCTAAAGAAAAGTTGATCTCACACATTTGGAGAATAGAATAATAGTTGCCAGAGGCTAGGAAGGGGACAGGGTAACAGAGAGAGGTTAGTTTACAGATTTGAGGAATAATTTCTGGTATTCTGTGACTATAGTTAGTAATAATTTATTATGGACTTCAAAATAGTTGGAAGAGAGGACTCGGAATGCTCCCCTGTGTTTGAGGCCATGGATGTGCTATTCACCCTTGCTTGATCATTACAATTTTATACATGCAGTGAAATTCCACTTTAAAGACTTCTCCAAATACAGCCTCTCTAACTGCAGTGGAACAACCATCTCTGACATAACAAAACAAAAAAGGTGGATATGTTGGGAGCCATGGAAGCTAGGAAATCTATCAAATGTGTGTAGGTGGGACTAGACCTCAGTGCCTAAAGCAAACAAGCTACCTCAGTCCTGAGATAAACATCCTGCCTGGTTAAGGTCAGCTATTAGTCACTAGAAAACCTTGTGTCACATGTTACTAACTTTGCAAAAATATAAATAAAATATTGTTTTGCTGTGAAAAAAATATATGTATACATAAAATAGTTGGGATAGATATACAGGTACTTTCTCTTAGCTTGTTGAAAAGAAAGGTTTTTACTAATATTGTTTAGACAAAATATCATGTCTGCATCTTGTCCTCTGAATAACTACTATGAAGACAACAATATGCAGTGTATTAATTATTGTAACTGTCATACTAACCTATTTTGAAACTGTTTCATTGCTATTTTATCTTTTTCTCTCATTGAAATAAATAAAAAACATACAAGTAAAAGAAGTCCCACATTATACCCTATACATATGTGTAATCATTTTATATTAATTAAAAATAAAAACCAAATAAGGCAAACAAAAATTTAAGCATAGGTCTTTCTATGTTATATTTTGAGCTAACCTGAAGAAATATGTAAATACATACTACTGCTAGTATACTATTATGTATAACATGTATATGTACAGTGCATGCAGAGAGATTTTATGTGTGTTAATGGATTAACATGTCAATTGTTCCTATTCATATACATTTATCCAACAGTAGCCCTTTATAGATGAAGTTTCATTCTAAACCATAAAGCTGTGAGAATATACATTGTGAAAATAGGTGTGATGGGTGAGGATGACTGGTAATTTCTGCACACTTACCTAAAGGTTACACTTGAATAAATCTGATTTTTCTGAATATGCACAGATGTGGTTGAATAAGCCAACGTGTTAATGTATATTTTTAAGCAGTCAGTATGTCCTTTGCATATTAATTCCGTGATAGTCAATCTGACCAGGCATTTTCATAGAGGAAATTTTACAAAAGCAGTGTATGTGGTTGAGGCCTCATAAATGAGAAAAAGTTTATTATTCCTTGTAGTAGAGTTTGGCACCATTAGACAAGGTGCTGTTTAAAGATGTAAGAAGCAGTAATGAAGTCACCCAGATTCTGTCTTGTTGGTGACACTGTATATTGTCCATTGTTTGTCTTCATCCTTCACATGTTTTAAAGAACATGCAATGTATTTTCTGACACTGTATTCTAAACACCTGAAATAGTGCTTACCACCAGTGAATATTAAATAAATAAATGGATGATTACAAGTAAATATTTAAAAATACTTATTCTAGTTGTTCATGGTAGCTCATATATTAGAGGGGCTAAAAGAAAGAGCAGCATGCTGTCCCAATTCTAAGTCACTGATATAAGCATCAGTTTGGGGCTTCAAAAGCCTCCACTGGCCAGTTTACTCTGAGTATCATGCTGATAGCAGGAGGAAGTAGAAACAAGCTCCCATCCCTGCAGTCTCTAAATGCAGAGATAACCCTAATAAACTGATGTGGTGGTACTGAGTACCACTGTGTTAAGGATACAATATCAGTGCTTCCACTTAGATCATGGCTTGGCCTCTATAGGGCACACAAATTCATTTTTTTATTTTTAAGAAAAGCAAAAGGGTGCAAGAGGCCTTTGGATTGCCATCTGAGCAGGCCGGATGTGTGCAACCATCCTTTGTGGAGTTTAGTCCTCTTCTGAGGGTTTCTCACTTCTTATTCGCACTGGGTGTAGTTTTTCACAGCTTTGTCTTGCTTAAGGATGCTGCAGTGGAAATTGCAGCTCAGTTGCTAGGCATTTGTTGATTGCTTAGATGTATTCATTAGGGCAAGGGTTGGTTATGACTCGATGCTTTTGCCTTGTCTAGTGAAATAGATTGGTTAAAATTAAAAATTTAAAATTTGCTGCTAGTGCTTAAGTTCTACTGCTTAAGCTTATGCCTTTGGTGAATATTGTTCAATAAATTTATTGAGAAATTGCAGTGTTTGGAATAAGACATATAGTGAAGCTATTAACAGAGGAGCAACAAAATTAAAATGAAGAAAAGAGAGAGAGAGAGAGAAAGAGAAAGAGAAAGAGTGGGAGAGAGAGAGAGACCCCAAGACCCTCTGTAGAGGCCACAGCTTTTTCACAGCTGAAGGGTTCAGTAGCAAAAGTGGACATAAGATCTTATAATCCTTGCATTGTTGTAAGAACATAGGTGGTTGTTGATTTTATTTTAAAATTATTTTACTGTACTTTGATAAATAATTCTTTGGGCATCAGGTACAGTGATTAATCAAACTCCAATACTGGTACAGTAAGACTTCAACCCTGGAGCAACACAATGACCCTACTTTTGGCACCATTTTTCTGTATTAGTCACATTTCCTCAGCTGAGATAAAAATATTCAACAATCACAACTTGAAGGAGGAAAAGTTTGTTTTGGTTCATGGTTTAAAAGGGCTCAGTCCTTGACTGGCTGGCTCTAAAGCTGAAATAGCCATGAGAAGGAGGAGGAGGCACAGCCAGGCCAAGAACACAACACTTTAGGTCACACCTCCCTGAACCCTCTCTTCCAAAAAGACCCCACCTCTTAACAGCACATTCAGTTGTGAATTTCATGGATGAATCCTCCATGAGTTAGTTCCTCCATGATGCAGTCACTTTCTAAGACCCACCTCTGAATACATGACATTCTTTGGAGTACATTTCTTTTGTCTTTTTGAGACAAGGTTTCACTATGCAGTTCAGGCTGGCCTTAAACTCACTCTGTAATCTAGGCTGGCTTCAAACATGCAGCAGTCCTCCTGCCTCAGCCTCCCAAGTGCTGGGATTATAAGCATTTACCACCACACTTGACAGGGAGCTGGGGGGTGCATTTTAAAACTATACCATAGCAAGGTTTAAATCTTAAATGTCTCCAAAACCTCCAGGGTTGTATTGAGAGGTGGAGCTTGTAGATGATTAAAAGGTCTTTAACTTCATCAGTGGATCGATCCACTGATGATTTCATAATTTTTTAGCATTATTCAGAAGGGATAGAAACTTAGAAGGTGGAACCTAGTTGATGGCAGTGGGTCACAGAGATGAGCCCCTTCTCTCTCTCAGTCTGCCTGCCTCCTCCTTTTCTCTCCCTTCTGGCCATCACAAAGTGAGCAATTTTGCTCCCCCATGCCCTTTCACCATGATGTATGGGTCTCATCACAGGCCCAGAAATAAGTGAGCTGGTCAAACATGGGCTGAAACCACTGGAACTCAAACCAAAATTAATTTTTTCCATGTAGTTGCTTTGCTTGGCTATCTTGTCAAAAGAGATAAAAACTGGCACGTGTGTACTGTATGATTCTGTAGAACTTTATATAGTATTTTAAATGGTGCAATCCAATTGATAGTGACAGAAAGTAGGTGAGGAATTTCCTACCTGGAGGGAAGTACTTGAGGAGAAAAAGAAAAGAATTTTTTTCCACAATTTTATTGAGAAACACATAGCAATGAGACAGTTTCAAACCAAATTGGTAGGGCAGTTTCAGTAATTAACACATTGCATACATTCTTCCTAGTGGTTAATTGCTGTACAAGATATGGACTTGATATCCTACTTACAAACACCATTAGAGATAAAATGGTACAATGTGGGGTTATAGGTGTGAGTGCTACATGCCCCCCCCCCCAGGGCAAGTTGCCTGCATACAATATAAGGGAGGGAAGCACTTATTCCACCGAGCCATCTCTCCTGCCCCCCAGTTTTCTTTTAAAAATAGAAGTTAATGTGTAGAATTTCCATCTTGACTAACTCTATGCTGATATCTGTGATCTAAGCAACTACATTGAGGATAGCAATGTGTAACACAAAAATCATGCTTGACTACTTGTCATCTTGGTCTTCCAAACGCATACCATTGCTAATGTCATATCGATTACTCCCTTTAAAATATTTTTTTTTTTTTTGTATTTTAGGGAAGGGTCAACAGGGTGTTCAAGGTCTCACTACTAGATTGGACTTGTAGTGATCTGCCTGTTTACAGCCTCCCAAAAGCTGGGATTACAGGCGTCTACCACCATGCCCAGTCTCAATTGCTGTCTCAGCTTGCCCCAGGGGTGGGGCCAGCACAGCAGGCCTGGGGATCAAACCTTCAGCCCCTGTGCTAAAATAAGTTTTTAAAAAAAGGTAATAAAAGAAAAAAAAGAGAGACAACAAAAATTTAAGATTTCTTGAAAGCAAGCAGTAACATTCAATCGTATGTCCAATGTTACATGACTATATCTGTTAATCTGAGCAACAGATTTGACAATAAAAATAGATAATATATCAACCAGTGTTGATCAGCTATTCCTGTTTTGAAAATCTGTAACATATGTATTGTTGTATGTTATCCTGTTTCTGTCTTTGTTTCTGATTTTTGTTCTTTTTTTTTTTTTTTATTTATTTATTTATTTTTGTGGTACAGGTATTGAACTTGGGACTCTGCCAGGCAAGACACTTAAGCTGCTGACCTTTCTCCTCGGCCAAGTTTATTTTCTTTT
>NW_004524864.1:986542-987168 GCF_000260255.1 Octodon degus
TTGACATTTAAATATCGTAGGTATGTGAATTCAGCAAAATAATCCAATATAGTCTAGTAATTCATAATAGTAGTGGGTTATCCGTAGGACTGGCATTGTCAGAAGTTGTTGACTCGAACATTTTACAGCCTAGCATATTAATATGGCTTTACTTTTTATACATTGTTTTTATACTTTTCTACTGGATGGTTTAGACCAAGGTAAAGCAAGACCAATATAACAAGAAATGTAACTTTTGCATCTGATAAGTCAGTTAAATCCCTCAGAATTTCCCCTGAAACCCTATACTTCATTTTGTAGATCCTTTGTCAGGGTCAGTCATGTGGATGAGTCATGGCCATTGCCTGATCAATTAGATCTCTGTGAAAGCTGGAGAGATTTTTTTTCTCTATAGATGACTCTCCCTATGCACACTTTGCATCACTGATCACTGTCTTCTTTTCTTTTCAAATTGTTCTTATATTGAGAAATAAATATGAATGAGACAGTTTCACAGCTGATTAATAGGACAGTTTTGATAAACAATACACTGTACATTGTTATCTTCTTAGTAGTTATCCATAGTGAAAGAAGCAGACAGGATATTCTGTCCAAACACTGTTAGTACACCTCTTTCTTCTCATTGA
>NW_004524864.1:988023-993883 GCF_000260255.1 Octodon degus
TCTTCACTGGGCATCCACTTAAATATGAAGGCTTCAAGTTTATCATTCTTTATAGCTGAGTAGTACTCCATTATATAAAAGTACCACATCTTTTTCAACCATTCCACATGTGACAGGCATCTTAGTTGTTTCCAAGATCTGGCTATGACAAATTGTGCTGCTATAAACATAGGTACGCATATATCACTATGATATGATGCTTTCAGTTCCTCCAGGAAAATTTCCAGTAGGGAAATAGCAGGCTTGAATGGGATTTCCAGTCCTAGTTTTCTAAGGAGTCTCCACACTGATTTCCATAGTAGTTGCAGTAGTCTACACTCCCACCAACAGGATCACCTTCTTCTGTGACTCCATAATCTCCTTAATCAGAAAATTTGGGACACCACTGAGTTACAGGATGTCACAGCACAGGCTCTCTTATGTCCTGAGTCCTCACTGACCTTGAAGGGTTAGGGCCAAAATGTTGACTATCCTGTAGCCCTTCTTTGTCTTTAATTTTTGGCTGCAAACCTAAGTTGTTAACACTCCAGAAGAGAAGCTTAATGATATTATTACCCTATAACATAGGCAGTTGAGCTTAACCTCACTATCTGTCTGAATATCAAACATCTTAGACATAACATGGGACAGGTATTTTCTATCAAGTATTGATATGTTAAACTTTAAATCCCTACAGAATGTGAAGAAAAAAATAAAAAATGAAAAAAAGTTTAAAAAATAGAAATAAATAATTACATATTTTTACACACAAATTTAGAAATCTAAGGGCCAGGGAGATAGTTCAGTAGAATAAGCACTTGCCAGGGAAGCGTGCCTGGGCAACTGAGACTGGGACATGCTGAGATGGGTGACTGAGACTGGATGTGGTGGTGTACACCTGTAATCCCAGCACTTGGGAGGCTGAAAACAGGAGGATCACTACAAGTCTTATCTGTGTAGTGAGACCCTGTAGACCCTGTACTAAATATATTTTAAAAAAATAAATAGAGGGAGCAGTAAGAGCCTTTCTCTCATTCTTATTGTTTTTGTCTTCTGCTGCTATGAACTATTGCCCTCTGCTATGTGCCACCCTGCCTTGGAGCCATCTGATTAATTTTGGGTATCAGGTATTTTATTTCAACAACTACAAAAGTAACTAAGACATGATAAAAGCTAAGAAAGAGCTGGGAGTAGTGGTGCCCATCTGTAATCAGAGCACTGAGGCAGAATGATCTTGAGTTTGAGGCTAGCCTGGGCTACACAGCAAATCCAAGGCCAGCCTGTACTACCTAGAAAGACCCTGTCTCTGACACCCACCCTCCCACCCACCTTTCAACCAACCAACCAACCAACCAAGCAACTAACAACAAAACAAACCAAATATTGGGTGATTTTCAAAGTAGGAGGAGGAAAGACATGCATGAAATGCTAACAAGCTTTGAAGGAATATAACAAAAAGTATTCAATTAATTTGACAAAACCCTATCGATGTGACAGTGATGTGAAATTTCAGGGAACAGAGACATGAAACAATAAGTAATTTCAGTAAGCTGACAGTGGAAACAACTAGTTTAGAAGGTTCTTTTAAAACAGTTTTGTTAATGACAGGAAGGAAAGAGATAGTATCTAAATCATTACATGTAGGGTCACCATGTTTTCAAAGATGAGAGGAAAGATAGCACACTTTTGTAAGTTGAGGTGAAGAATTCAGTTGAATGAGAGGTAGAAAATGCATTCAAGAGAGGGTGTTTTATAGATAAAATCTTTGAGTCAACATACAGCCAGAAGAAATGAACTGGGTAGAATGTATCTCACCTTTCCCATGAGTGGAGGAAGAATATGTGACAATTCTGACATTTTTTTTTTTTTAAGTGACAGGGAAGCAAATGTTTCCTGTCCTTGACTGGTGAACTTTTTTTTTTTTTTCTCAGTGCAAGACAAGGTCATGTGCTAAGCCTGAGGGGAAGATCATAGATGGTAGAAGTCTGGGATATTCATATGGGAAAGGGAGACATTTGCTTGGGGACAGCATTCCTGGGTGGCACAGATGGCTCAGTGAGGCTGGGAGTGATCCATTTTTAGTGACTTCACTCTGGGCTACTGATGATTGCTACCGGCAGTTTGCTTTGGGCTGGTTGTATTAACAGGTCAGCCAAATGACAGGAACGATGGGGAGTGGAAATTTTCAGGGTAGTTTTGGAGGAAGAAAAATAGTATAAAAAAAATTACATGAGACAGAAGGGACCAGGAAGCCCAAATAGCAGGGTCCTTGAGAGAGGTGCACATTTGATAAGACATAGAGTGAACTATCACAGTGAAGATTTTTGAATATATATCCTATTTATTTACAATAGAATCCTAAAATTGAGACATATAGGCCAAAATACTGTACATGCCAAACTAAAAAGATTTAATAGTATTAGATTGCTTTTCCAAAAAAGTTAAAATATTTTATTCTTGTTAGTAGCAGGTGAGTATACCATTATTCTTCCTTCCTCAGTTCCACTTTTTCAGTGCTTTAAATTTTGACCAGTTATTATCATGATTTATGTTGGAGGAATAATATGTCCTTATTGCATTGTTTTGCTTTCCAACTGCTATGTCTTTGAGCATCTTCTCAACTTAGCCAGGTATTTATATTTCCTCTAAATTTTGTGTTTCTATGCTTTAGCCATTTACATTATCTGATTTTTATTTTTATTTTTTCTTTCAATATGTATAGTAGTGATAACATGCTATCTTTTGTATATTAGTGATAATAGCCTGTTGTCAGTCACATTAGTTACAAGTATTTTCTACTGCTTCTTTTTTTTTTTTTTTTCTTGGAGGAACCAGGGATTGAACTCAGCCCCTTGTGCTTGCCAGGCAAGCACTTATTCTACTGAGCTATCTCCCAGGCCCCCCCTTTTTTAATGAAGGGTTTTTTTTTTAAATGTTTCCTTTATTTCTTTTTTTTTTTTTTATGGTCAGCTCAGCCCACCCCGGGGGCGGGACTGGCATGGCATGTGGTGCTGGGGATCGAACCGAGGTCCCTGCATGCTTGCCTAAGCTTGCGTAAGCAGGCGCTTTAGACCACTGAGCTATCTTGCCAGCCCTCTACTGCTTCTTTTACAGCATTACAGAGGGGCTTTTCCTTCCTATTTACTCATTTTAAAATTTAAAAAATTACGCATTTTAAATTTTTTATTTTATGAAAAAATAAAACCAATTTTGTAATCAAATACTAGAAGAACATCAAATTATTACACTGTGTATTGTTACCTTCAAAATAATTTACTCATAATACCAGACATAAACCATAAAGATTCATTTCAGTATATATACTAATTGATTTTTAGTTATAATCCTAGTAATCTTAGTTTGTTGAAAAGAAACATTTGGAAGGAACCCAGGTGCCTGGCCCATCCCCCTACATTATGGAACCAGGCCACGTGGGGAACAACAGCCACACAGTAGGACCTGGACTAGAACACACACAATGGACAGGTGAGACTAGTAAGATGGAAAAAGTCTGAAATATGAGCCAACAGGTAGTAAGTTAGGTGAACCAGTAGTGTGCTAAGGGACAGAGACACACAGAACAGAAGCAGGTGGGAGTGACCACCCCTTTTCTTTTATAAAATACAATTTCATTATATCTCATCTTGTTTTATCTTTGTTTTTATCTTACTTTCTTTTCCTTTTCCTTTTTTTTTTCTAGTTCTAGTCCCATCCCTCAAACCCTGAGACCAAGTTCAGGTAATCCCTTGAATATGCCTTCATTCTTGCTTTTGTACCCCCTTCTCTAGTTTCCCAAATCTTGTATAACTATTCTTTGTCTTCCAGCCTTGCTTCTGTTTCCTTCCCAGTTAGCTTTATCTTACATACCCTGCTCTCTAAATTTCCCAGGGTGACAACACTCTACCAAGGGGAGACACAGTACATATAAACTCCTAATTTATGATCAGCTCATAATACAACTATAGACTTTACTCCTTTGGTCTAAAGTACAAAATCAATAGTCACCACAGTTTATCAATGTCTAAATTGTGCTTGATGCTATTGTATTGCTAATTGTACTGCCTTAGTTAGGCTGTCATATCTGTTGTAATCAGTTGTTCTTGCATTTATAACAATACTGGGAAGCTTTGGGGTAATAATCTCACTATAGTCATACACAAAAAGACTAGGAACTGAGCCAAACAGATACCAACATCTCACTCTCAAATAATTGGGGAGGCAGGATCTTGGGACAGGCACAAACCAAGAATCTCCTACACACAGAAGACATCACTGAAGAATAGTTTTTTAGTAGAGAGGAATTGATATTAGTAATATAGCTACCTACCACAAAAACTCACAAGTATCATTAAAGAAACCAAAATAATTTTTTTTGAATTCAAAAAGGAGAAGATGAAGAAGCAAAGTACAAAATCAGACCTCTAGCCCATGCAGAACAAGCCCAGGAGACACTGACATAAAAGAAATTGGAAGACACACATCTGAATTTCTAAAATGATAGTAAGTATGGTAAACAAACAAGTTCATGAGGCTACAGTTGTAATCAGATCAGAGATAATCTCTCAGGTAAAAGAAAAAAAAAAGAAATGAAAACCAGTAAAAAAAATGCTCAGCATATCTAAAGAAGACATAGATAAAAAATTAAGGAGCATAGGAAAATGATAGAAATTCAAGAGAACGAGGCAACAGTCATAAATATGTATGCACCGAACACAGGAGCACCCAACTATATAAGACAAATCTTAATGGACATGAAAAGTCTAATATCCAATACCAAAATCATTTTTTTCAATACCACACTCTTAATAGGAGACCTTAACACCCTCTTATCCCAAAAAGATAGTTCAAGCAGACAAAAAATGAGCAAAGTAGCAGAACGGAACCAGAGCTTGGAACAAATGGACTTGGTGGACATATACAGAGTGTTCCATCCAGCAACAGCTGAATACACATTTTTCTCAGCTGCATATGGGTCATTTTCTAAAATAGACCACATGCTAGTCCATAAGTCATGCTTAAATATATGCAAGAAAACAGAACTTATCCCATGCATATTATCTGACCATAGTGCAATGAAACTGGAAATAAATGACAAAAGAAACCAGAAAAACCTCATAAATACATGGAAACTAAATAACGCTCAGCAACCAATGGGTCACAGATGAAAATAAACAAGAAAGCAAACAATATCTACAATTCAATGAAAATTCAAGTACAACTTGTTGAAATTTATGGGAAGCGATGAAAGCAGTTCTCAGAGGGAAATTTGTAGCTGTGAACACACATATTAGGAAAACAGAATGGGAACAAATAAACACCCTAATGTTGCACCTCCAACATCTAGAAAAGGAAGAGCAAACGAAACTCAAATCCCAAAAACATATTTAACTCAAAAAGAAACTCATACACTAAAAGTCAAAGGATAGAAAACAATACTCCATGAAACTCACTTGGAATTAGAAGAGACCTCAATAGGAAAAGCTATTTTGGGTCATGAAGGCAAGTGGGGAACATCACAATCCTAGAAATTATACTAAAAAGCTATTGTGATACATTTGATCTTAGCCAAAAGGTCAAGAAGTGATATCATATTGTGATTAACTAAGCATGGTATTGGCAAACATACAGGACTGAAGATCAGTGGACCAGAACAGAAGATTCAGATACAATTCCACACATACTCAGCCACTGTATCTTTTAAAATTTTTTTTTATTAATTTTAATGAGAAAGAAATAGCAATGAGACAGTTTCAAAACAGGTTAGTAGGAAAGTTACAATAATTGATGTGTTGCATATCATTGTATTCATAGTAGTTATCATAGTACAAGATGCAGACATGATCTCTTGTCTAAACAATATTAGTACAAATCTTTCTTCTCA
>NW_004524864.1:993983-995771 GCF_000260255.1 Octodon degus
TTATAATAATAAAAAAGAAAGTATTTAGTTTTTTTGACATGAATGTGGGCTTATAGCTACTAGTTTGCTTTAACTCTTAAAGGGAACTTTGGAGCTGGACTTTTCTGCAATGATGTAACTGCTAAGATTTCGGTGACTTCTAGAGATGGACTAAGTGCATTTTGCATAATGAGATGAACATGAGCCTTTTGGGGGCTGGGGATGAATTGTTTTTTTTTTTTTCAAAGTTTTATTGATAAACAGCAATGAGACAATTTCAAATCAAATCAGAAGTATGGGGATGAATTGTTATGGTTTAGATTAAAAATGTTCTTCAACAGTTCATGTTCAGAGGCGGGATTTTGGGAGGGTGATTGTGTCATTAGAATGTGAAACTCAGCAGTAGATGAATCCATGGATGAATGCATAGCTCAGTGTGCTGTAGGAATAGGCCTGGTTGAGTGATGACCTCACTGAGGTCATGAACTGGAAGGGTCTATTTTTTTGGTGGAACTGGGGATTGAACTCAGGCCCTTTCGCTTGCCAGGGAAGGGCTTATTCCACTGAGCCATCTCCCAAGCCCCATGGAAAGGTCTATTTTTAATAGTCCATCTTTCTACTACATGATGATTATATTCATCATAGGCAGTTGGTACATGTACATAACATATCTTAGTGAAGGGAGTATTCTTGTGCCTGTCCCCTCCCTTCTCCGTCTTGCTGTTCCCTGGTTGCTGTAGACTGATCAGCTTTCTTCCATCATGGTATTTTTGCCTTGGAATCAGCCAAACATGGACTGAACCCTCTAAATCCATGAGCTAAGATAAACCTCTTCTCTTTTCCATTAGGATATTAGGCATTTTTGTTTATGGGTACTTACATTGTTTCTAGTTTTGACTTTCAAAAATAAAGCTGTTCAGCACTCTGGGAGGACAAAAGAGGAAGGATTGCATATTTGAGCTCAGGCTGGGCAACTTAGATCCTGTCTTATGATAAAAAAATAAAAAAAGATTGTTATTAAGTGAAAGTAAAGGCCCTAGGTTCAATCCCCAGTAAACTACCCCCACCCCAATCCCCAAAAGCTGTTGATTATAAATCCTTGTAGGACATAGACTTTCTTTTCTCTTGGATCAATGTTTGAAAGGTGTATGGCTGACTTAAGTATAAAGTAAATAAAAGTGGTGTATCATTTTGCATTCCAGTCAACATTATATGAGCGTTCTGTTTCATCCACATACTGGCCACCTCTTGGCTTAGGCACTTTTTAATTTTATTCTAAACGATATGTAAAGTAGCTCACTGCAGTTTGAATTACCTTTTCCTTAAAAATTACAGGTTTCAAACATCTCCATGTGCTTATTTGCTGTCCATGTGTACTAGTTATTATATTTTTGAAGTTCTTTTCTTTGGCTGGCTCAGCCCATCCTGAGGGAGGGGTTGGCATGACATGTGGTACCTGGGATCAAACTGTGGTTCCTACACTTGCCTAAGCTTGCCTAAGCAGGTGCTTTAGTCCACTGAGCTGCCTTGCTGTCTGCGAAGTTTTTTACGTATTCTATTTACTAGTTTTTTATTTTTTTAATTTTTTTGAATTTATTTATTTATTTATGCTGAATCATAATTTTTTGACTTTGAAGAGCAAAAACAAAAGCAAAAAGAAATAGCAGAAACAATGACAGAAATAGGAAAACATATAGCAGTACATATGTTACTGATATTTAAAACAAGAATAGCTAATTAACAATGGTTATATTATCTATTTTTATTGTCAGATCTGTTGCTCAGATTAACAGAAATAGTTATGCAAGA
>NW_004524864.1:995871-998695 GCF_000260255.1 Octodon degus
TTTTCCTAATATGTGAGTTCACAGCTATAAATTTCCCTCTGAGAAATATATTTATTTATTTATTTTAATTTTTTTTCACTACAAAGTCATCCTTTATTTATATCCCCCTTTTTTGTTTTCATCAGATATGGGTGTGTCATTGCGTTAGAGAAGCTGTATTTGGAGATGTCTTTAAAGAACCTTTTCATACAAGAACCTTGATGCCAGTTCAAATATTGTAAGTACTTGAATTCAGCAAAATATCCCAATCCAGTCCAATAGTCCATAATAGTAGTGGGTATCAGCAGAACTGGAAATTATCAGAAGTTATTGACTTGAGCCTTTTGCAACTCAGTATATTAATATGGATTTACTTTTTATACCTCGTTTTTATTCTTTTCTGCTGGATGGTAAAGACCAAGATAAAGCAAGACCTATATAACAAAAAATGTAACTTTTGTATGTGACAAGGTCAGTCAAATCCCCTCAGGATTTACCCTGAAACCTTGTACAGCACTTTGTAGATCTTTTGTCAGTGTCAGCCATGTGGATGAGTCATGGCCATTGCTTGACCAATTTGCTCTCTGTGAAAGCCTGAGAGAATGTTTTGTCTCCATGTGACTCTCCTTTGATACGCTACATCACTGATCACTTTTCTCTTTGGCCCCATAATCTTCTTGATCAGAAAATTTTGGACACCAGTGAGTTATAGGATGTCACAGCACAGGTTCTCTTATGTCCTGAGTTCTCCCTGACCTTGAAGGACTAGGGCCAAAATCCTGGCTATCCTTGTAGGCTTTCCTTTTCTCTAATTTTTAGTCTGCAAACTTTAGTTGTTAACCATCCAGAAAAGAAGCTTAATGATATTACCCTATAACAGAGGCAGTTGAGCTTAACATCACTATCTGTCTGACTATCAAACACCTTAGTCATAACATGGAACTGGTATTTCCCAACAACTATGGATATTCTAAACTGTAAATCCCTATAGAATGTGAAAAAAATTATACATTTTTGCGCAGAAATTTAAAAATCAAACAATATATAACATTGTAGCAGGACAATCCTATGACATCTTTTTTCTTGTCTCTTGTTTTCTTTTATTACTTTTTTTTTTACAAATATTTACTTTAAAGAGAATATAGCAACAATTGATATGACATTAGAAGCAGTCTGCATTTAGAAGACCAAAATGGTAGGTATTTCAAGCATGATTTTAGTGTTACACATTGCTATCCTCAGTGTAGTTGCTTAGTTCACAGATATCAGAATAGAGAGTTGGTTAGGGTGATAATTCTACCCATTAACTGCTATTTTCAAAAACGTGATCAGCCATCCTATCTTTGACAAAAGATCCAAACATGTTCTCTGGAAGACTGAAACCTCTCTAATAAATAGTGCTTGAAAAACTGGTTTTCCACGTATCAAAGAGTAAAACTAGACACACATCTATCATCATGCACTAAATTTAAAATGGGTCAAAGATTTATATATTAAAACAGAAACACTAAATCTATTGGAAGAGAAAGTAGGTAGAAATGTTGAAGACAAATGCAAAGAGGCAATAAAAAATAAAATCAAACTTGGTGGGAAGTACTTCAAAGAATCAACAACTGGATTTTATCTTAGTAAAAAGTTCTGCACATCAAAATAACTCATCAACAGAGTGAAGAGAAAACCTACAGAATAGGAAAAATTTTTTAGCCAACCATTCTTCAGACAAAGGGCTTATATCTAGAACATACAGAGTTGAAAAAAATCAGACACCCTGAATTTATTTATTTATTTATTTATTTATTTATTTATTGCAGAACTGGGGATTGAACTCAGGCCCTTCTGCTTGCCAGGGAAGCACTTATTCTACTGAGCCATCTCCCCAGCCCCTAACCCCAAATTTAAAAACAAGCCCAAAAATTGGCATCTGAGCTGAATATGCACTTCTCCGGTAAAGAAATATAAATGGTAAATGATTATTTGGAAAAATAGGGAACATCATTGATTATTCAAGAAATGTAAATTAAAACAACACTGAGATTCCATCTCACTCCAGAAAGAATGCCTATCACCAATAATCAACCAATAATAAATACTTGCAGTGTTGTGGGGAAAAAGGAAACTTTTTTCCACTGTTGGTGGGAAGGTAGACTAGTGCAATCATTGTGGAAATCAGTGTGGAGACTCCTCAAATAAACTAGGATTAGAAGTCCATCTGATCCACTTATTCACCTCCTGAGCATTTTCCCAGAAGAATTAAAAACATCATAGCACAATGATATAAGTGCACTCATGCTTATAGCAGTTCTATTTGTAATAGCAAAATCTTGGAAACAACCTAAATATTCATAAACTGAGGAATAGGTAAAAAAGATGTTGCAGCTTTATACAATGGAGTTCTACCAAGGTATAAAGGAAGATAAACTAGAGGCTTTTTATCAGTAAATGGATGCAACTTTAGACCATACTCATAAGTGAAATAAATCAGACTCACATGTATAAACGTTGTATTATCTCCCTAGTGTAAGAAACTAAAAGAGTAAATATGATCTAAAATATACAATAGGGGCTGGGGAGATGGCTCAGTAGAATAAGTGCTTCCCTGGCAAGTGCAAGGGTCTGAGTTCAATCCCTGGTTTCGCCCCCCACCAAAAAAATATATATATAAGATATTGTGAAAAGGAAAGAAACTGTTCAAATTGAAGGAACATCTGGGATGCAGAAGAAAAAATATATGCACAAGATAGCTAATATGATTATTTTACTAATTTCTATTAGTTCATTGAAAGGAACGTTTTGTGTTTATATTGTTTGATGAGTTTTTCATGCCTACATCTTGTAATCTGAGCAA
>NW_004524864.1:1000985-1004159 GCF_000260255.1 Octodon degus
TTTTTTTTTTTTTTTTTTCGAGAGAAGGATTTTTATTGGCATGAACTCCTCAAACATATCTTCATAAAGCTTGGTTAAGATATTGTTCTAGTGTTTTTTTTTTTTTTTCTTTGTTCAATTATGTTCGCTTTCAGCTCTTCCTTAACACGTGTTAGGTAATCAGGATCAGGGTAGGCATAATTTGATGGTCCTCCAGACTGGGATGTTTTTTGTGAATGTCATTCCATGTAATGACATCTGATGTGCTTTGTACTCGAGAGTATCCCACAGTGAAAATGACTTTGCGGTCAAAGGCTGCCTGAAGTAGTTCCAAAACCTGCTGCCCTTTCTCATTATTAGCTAAGTATGCCATTCGAGTTGTTCCAGGATAGAGCTTTCCTGGGTTAGGATGCTTTTCCGTTTGAATGCCTCCCTTCATGGAATATGTAATCATAATGGTGTTACAGGACATATAACCTGGAAGTGATGTTTCTAGAAAGGTAAACTTCATGGTCCCGTCTGGCTGATTCCCTTTCTGGATACATAGGGAGTGTTACACACAGGACAGACCGGTTTATATAACATGGATTTCTTGATACAAGGGGTACAGAATTCATGCTTGCACTTTTGGAGCACACATTTGTTACTAATGGTCTCCATGCAGATGATACACATGTCTTCTTCCTTCTCATCTGTTTGTGAGCTCACAGAACTTGCAGAGCCCTTGAGTAGAGGAGAAGTTGCTTTGGCATAATTAGCATCTATGCCCCTACGGGTTTCATAATCATTGTTTGGTTTCTCTCAAGCAGATGGCAATAGTCCTCCTTTTTGTAAGACAAATTGCTTGGCCTGTGCAAGAGAATTTGGCAAACTGGTCAAAGTCATCAACTCTTGATCCAGTGCAAAATGTACGTCTGGATACTTTCTTCTAAAGTCATTATCAAACTTGGTCCCACGGAAGTATTTTCTCTCCTTGACCAAATCTTTCAGCAGGAGGACTTCACTCATCAATTGACACGAGGCAAGTTGAAGGGAATCAACGAAGCCTGCATAAGCATGCACAGACAGATCTACCTCCTTGTCCTTAGGATCAAACTGAATGCAGGTTTTCTGATTTTTCTCCCAAACCTTACTGCAGATGTTGTATTTCTGCTCTATCTCTGTAATCTCCTGAAGTAACACAGCTTTAAGAAGCTTACAGCAAGCAGTATCAACCTCAACTGCATTCATCATGGAGCTGGGAACCAAGATTTGCACAGGTGGCTTGACAGAACCTTCTGATATTGTTTGCTTGGCAGCTGTGATGTCATCTAGGCTTCCAAGGAGAGTTAGCCCTTCTCTGTTCTCTGTTATGAGGAGCTTTGGAAAACAGCTGCTCAGTTTTCGTTTGATTTAATTTGCCTGCTTCTTGCCTCCTAAACGGACACACCCTTGCTTCAGTGATTCTGTTTTCTTCTGAAACTCACTGGCAAAAGACTCTTGAGCTGCTTCTAAGTCATCTGATTGACTGCCGGTGAAGTCTATGTGGGACCATATTGGAAGATCTGCCTCAAATTTTGATGGTTATACCAAATTTCTTCTCAACTGACTCTATTTTATCAGGACAGGTATATTTGAAGTATTCAAAGAGAGATGAGTCAACTTCATTTATTTATTTTTTTAAAAAAATTGTTTATTTATGTGTGTGTGTGGCCAGCTCAGCCCACCAGGGGGCGGGGCTGGCTGGCACGTGGTGCTGGGGGATTGAATTGTGCTCCCTGTACTTTGCTAAGCTTGTTCTAAGTAGGTGCTTTAAACTACTGAGCCATCTCACCAGCCCCGATGAGTCAACTTTAAAAAGGCTGTCTTTTTCTTCTGACCTGACTTTGGGTTTAGAAGGAGAACATCTGCTGTTCTGGTCATGCTGGTCAGGAGGCTTTCTTTCCACACTGGAAGGAGGAACCTCCTGTTTCTGTTCACCTTCCAGGAGAAGCATACTCAAGAATTGGTGTATTTTTTAAACATCTTTGAAGTCACCATGTACTCTCTCAATTCCACTGTGACCCTCTACCTTCTTGATAGTGGGGCAGACAGTGGCTACCTGTCACCTCTGTTCTTTGGAGAACAGGTCACAGTTCAGGTCAGCTGTTACAGTGAGGAAGATCTTTTGGATGCTGGAATCCACAGCATTAGAAACAGACCCTTCACGTGAATGCTTTACATCAGACTGGGGACACGAACAAATCCTGGATCTCGGGTTTTTCTGTTGGCTTCTCAAGTGGTTTTTCAGCAAAATGGTCACGGGTTTGTTATCAACCTGAATCTGGTGTTTTCTTGTTTTCAATATGCCCCCTTTGGCGGCCTTTTCTCTGAACTTTACCAGGAAAGTGTTGGGCTCTTCGGGGAACCAGGGACGGACGGTGCACTCCCCGCCGCCGGAGTCCCAGCTCTGGAAGTACTTCTCCAGCTTCCAGCGGAGGCCTGGCGAGCCTGCGGACACCCGCAGGAGGAGCTGTATGGCGAGCCGGGCTCCATGGCTCTGGGCTCAGGCTCCACGGCACTCGGCTCGGGCTCCACGTCTCTGGGCTCGAACTCCATGGCGCCGGGCTCGGTCTCCAGGGCTAGGACAAGGCCGGGACAGTAGGGGCGCCCTCCGAAGATCCGAAGTTTCAGTTTCGCTTCCCGGGAGGTCCCTCCCTGTTCCCGGCAAGGCCTCCTCCCCATCCTCTCGCAGCTTCTCCGGTGATCCTCGTCCTCCGGGTAAGTAGGTCGGTGTCCTGGGTCGGAACTCCCCCAGGCTCCCAGGGTCCCTGTCCTGCAGGCTCAGCGGCCTCCGGATTCCAGGCCAAGCTTCCTCCTTGGACCGCTGGGTCCAGAAAGTTAACTTTCAGCTGCACTGACTTTACTATTATTGGAGCTAAAAGGCGGTTTCCGTTCTAAATTCAGATGAGACTTAGCTAGTTTTTATTTTGGGTAATTGAGGCTTTTTCCTTGTGTTGTGACTAGCTCATTGTCCCCCCGCCCCCTGTCAGTAGGTTTTTAATTACATCTCGTATTTCATTGGCTGTTATTGGGCTATTGAGAGTGGTTATATCTTGTTGATTCACTTGTGGTAATTTGTACCTTTCTAGGAATCTGTCCATTTCTTCTGTGGCTTCTATTCTGTGAGAGTAAAGATCCTCAAAGTAGCTATTGATAATCTTCTGAATTTCCACT
>NW_004524864.1:1004259-1012697 GCF_000260255.1 Octodon degus
TTTTTTTTTTTTTTTTGCAGAACTGGGGATTGAACTCAGGTCCTTGCACTTGCCAGGGAAGCACTTATTCTATTGAGCCATTTCTCTAACCCCTGAAAATAATGTATTGCATATATTTATTGTATATAACATGATTTTTTGAAACATGCATACATTGTGCAATAGTAGAATTGAGATATTAGCATATATTTTCTATCATTTTTATTATTGCTTTATGGTGAGAACACAAAATCTTTCAGGAACAATTGATTTATTTATTGATTGCAGTACTGGAATTGATCAGAGACTTCACAGTAAGCTATATTGCATTTACCCAACTCTATTTTGGACATGGTCTCAATGTGTCACTAAATTGCATAGGCTGGGATGGAAGTTGTGCTCCTCCTGTCTTAGCTGTGTATCACCATGTCCTGCCACTTGAGTCATTTTTAAAGAATAAAATCTGTTATCATCATTGTTGTTATGGCCCAAGGGATCAAACTCACCTTCACACAACTAAGCAGGTGTTCTACTATGGAGCATTGCATCCAGCCCTATCATATATTGTTAATGAGAGTTGCTGCACTATACAATAGATCTCTTGAATTTATTGTTCTACCTGAACTTTGTATCTTTTAATCATCAGCTCTCCAATCCTGCCCCCCCATTTTAAGTTTTAAGTCTCACAAGGATAGGTCTAACTAGAAATAGGAGAGATAATTAACCTCTGGGTCATTATTGTAAGGGAGAGAACAGGTCTGAGAATGATAATGACAAGCAGGAACCTCACCGAAGCCACTTTGGCAGGGGCATTGCTCTTTGTGATAAAATACAATTGTGTGCCACATAATGACATTTCACTGACAAAGGGACATAACACAATGGTGGTTCAAAAGATTATAAAGGCCAGGTTCTCCTGTGTCTTGAGTCTTCACTGACCTTGAAAGGCTAGGTACTGTAACATTATGTAACTCAGTTGTGTCCCAAATTTTCTGATCAAGGAGATTATGAGCCCACAGAGGAAAGTGATAGATGGTGTAGGGTGTGCCTAAGGAGAGTCGCACGGAGAGAAAATATTCTCTCAGGCTTTCACAGAGAGCAAATTGGTCAAACAATGGCTGTGACTCATCTACATGACTGACCATGACAAAGGATCTACAAACCATAGTACAGGGTTTCAGTGTAAATCCTGAAGGGATTTGACTGACTTTGTCAGATACAAAAGTTACATTTCTTGTTATATAGGGCTTGTTTTATCTTGCATAGTGAAGAGACACATGATCAATTTACTTTCTCATGAAGTGTGATATAGATTTCAGCTTGACTTTTCCATCAGTTGTTATTTACTTGTCAACTTTATCATTTGTTGAATAATCCAATATTTTTGAATTAATTGGAAATGCTGTTACATCATGTATTAAGTTCTTGGTAAGTATGCGTGCTTATTTGTTGCTTTCTATTATGGTCCACTGAATAGTGTGCTTATTAATATGGCAATACCATATTGTTATTTATTAGTATGTGAAAAGACATTTTATTATTTGACCATTTTATTATTTTCCTTTATTATTTGACCATTTGCATTATTTGACCAGATTTACAGCAAACATGAGATAAAGCTTCATTTTGGATTGGACATAAATGCTTCAAGAGAGCTCTCTTGACATCACCCATTTTACTGTTGCTGCTGCTGTCATAGTATATAAAGAAGCTTATCACGT
The DNA here is from genome assembly GCF_000260255.1 of Octodon degus. Classification (NCBI taxonomy): domain Eukaryota; kingdom Metazoa; phylum Chordata; class Mammalia; order Rodentia; family Octodontidae; genus Octodon; species Octodon degus. The sequence continues at coordinate 1,005,960 of NW_004524864.1, forward strand.
GATATGAAAAAAGATGTCAGAGAAACTGCCTTTACAATCTGCTTCTAGGTACCAATTTTCATTCTGCTAGGCTACCATCTTGCCCACTATATTGTTTAATTATTACTTTATAGTATAATTTAACACTCAAGAGAACTATTAAATATTTTTCTTTATTGTAATACTTGCTATTTCTTCATTATTCCTTGTTATTTTTATGAATTTAGCAATTTATTTGGGTAGTCCCTCAATGGAAGTTTAGGTCATTTGTCTCTTTTTTACCTTTACAAAAAAGTCTACACTATTTCTTCATATTTAATTTTACACATTTTTAGTAGCTGTGGACGTTATGAAATTGCTCTACATAAAGCTACAGATCACACACCCACCAGCAGCTTGTGGATGTTTTCATCTTCGCCCACACAGCTTCACCCACAAGGTTTTGCATCAAATTGCTCTTTGCTAGATAAAATGAAACACTTACATAAGTGAAACATGGTTTCTTAATGTGGTTTTAATTTGCATTTCTCTTACTAAGAACGCTATTGAGAATCTTTTCACATGCTAAAATGCCACTGGCATTTCCTTTTCTGTGAATAAACAGTTTGTAACCTTTATCACTTTTTTTCTTAGCGATTTAAGAAAAGAATACTTTAAAATAGCCACCTGAATGAGACACAAAATGAAAATATTTTGCCTTACTGTTTCTCTTGTATGTGGAGAGATTATTTTCCCTGTGAGAAATTTTAGATTTTACATGTTGACTGTATTATCTTTTCTTTTATAAATTTTGGGTTTTATGTTCAAATCTTCCAGGGCTAGCCTCAGATTCCATGAATCTTCCATATTTTATTTGATTTTAGTTTTTAAGTTATTTTTTTTTTGTTTGTTTGTTTTTGAGATACTCTCACCATGTAGTTCAAGCTGGCTTTGAATTCACTTTGTAGCCCAGGCTGGCCTTGAACTTGGAGTGATTCTCCTGCATTAGCTTTCTGAGTGTTGGGATTACAGGTGTGCAGCACCATGCCCCACCGATCTCCCATATTTTAGAAGTACATTTATGATTTCACCTTTTTTTTTGCTTAAGTATGTAAATCCTTTGGAATTGTTTTGGTGCTAACTCTGATATAGGATCCAATGTAACTTTTCCGTCAATAGTTATTTACCTATCACTCTATAATTTACTGAAAAATCTACTTTTTCTGAACTAATTTGAAGTGTTACACTTTTTCTGAACTAATTTGAAGTGTTATACTTTTTCTGAACTAATTTGAAGTATTACACTTTTTCTGAACTAATTCGAAGTGTAACACTTCGAATTAGTTCAGAAAAAGTGGATTTTTCAGTAAATTATAGGGTGACATGTAAATAACTATTGATGGAAAAGTTATGTTGGATCCTACATCAGAGTTAGCACCAAAACAATTGGTGCTAACTCTGATATACAACATGTATTAAATTCCTTGTAAGTGTGTGGATTTTTTTTTTATTGCTTTCTTGTTTTTATTCTAAAGAGAATAAAGAAGTAGTAGAAAACATTGGAAGTGGTAAAGAATTTTAAAAACAAGATGATAGGAATTCAACAAATTTTTGTTTTTATTTTTTAAAGAGAGTACAAAAAATAATCTGTTTGTTTTTGTGGTACCAGGGTCAAACTTAGGACCTTGGGCTTGCCAGGCAGGTACTCAAGCCACTGAGCTATAGCCTGTGAATTCGAAAAATAGTTAAAAAAAAATTAGAAAAGATACAGAATTTCACTAGATAAAATGATAGGAATTCAACAATGATTGTTATATTGCATATTATTGTCTTCAGATCAGTTGTTCAGGTTACCAGACATAAGCCTGTAAGATTGGTCAAAAATTATATAAAGTTAAAAAGGAGAGAGAAAAATGAAGCATCAATTTTTCCTTTCAACAGAGCAGCAGACATTAGCAGTACAATTATCCAAGCTATCTGGTCCATAGCCGTATGTTTCTTTTTCCATTTCTTCTTTCTTTCTTTTTGTCCTTTCCTTCATCCCAGTTTTCCTTCCTTTTGGACAGTTTCTTTCCCTTTCATAGTATCCATCGTATCTTTCATATCCTGTTTACTCTTTCAGGTTCTTACAGTAGGGAGACAAGATGATGTTTACACATGTGGGTCTGATTTATTTCACTTATGAGTATGGTCTCTAGTTGCATCCATTTACCTATAAAAGCCTTGAGTGTATCTCTTTTTATAGCTGAGTAATACTCCATTGTATAAAAATACCACTTTTTAAAAATCCATTCTTCAGTTGATCAGATTTGGGTTGTTTCCAGGATTTATTTATTTATTTATTTATTTATTTTTTGCGGAACCAGGAATTGAACTCAGGTCCTTGCGCTTGCCAGGGAAGCGCTTATTCCACTGAGCCATCTCCCCGGCCCATTTCCAGGATTTAGCTATGACAATTTGCTCTGCTATAAACATGGGTGCGTATATATCACTGTGGTATGATGTTTTTAGTTCTTCTGGAAAAATACCCAGGAGGTGAACAGCTGGCTTGAATGAGACTTCTAAACCTACTTTTCTGAGGAATCTCCACAGTTATCTCCACAGCGGTTGCATCAGTCTACACTCACACCCACAATGAAGAAGGGTTCCATTTTCTCCACAACCCCTTTGTTAAGTAAACCCGCTCAGTTATACCCAGAACTGTTCTCATCCAGTTGACACAGTCAGGCAAATTTCACACAGTGCTGCTTGAAGTTTGAGTGCTGAGTCAGTAGTTGGGGCATGGCAGTGGGCAGCCCCATGACTGAGACCAGTGTCCTTCTAAGGAGACAAGAGACCTAGCTTCACCAGACCACAGCATCTCTGCCCAAGTCATGGGGAGTAGGTCTGCCTGGAGCTTTGAGGCCTTACTTTCTCCTAGCAGTGCTGTGGACCACCACCCTGGTGGGTATGGGAGGTTGGTTTTCTGTCCCTGGGGTTATGCCTGAGAAGGTAGATTGCTGTTCCAGTGGGACTGGAAGGTAAAACATCAAGTTGAAGATTATTATTATTATTGTTATTGTTTGTTTAAAAAATGGTCTTTGGGGCTTGCGTGTTAGCTCAGTTTTTTTTTTTTTTTTTTTCTGGAACTGGGGATTGAACTCAGGCCCTTGCACTTGCCAGGGAAGTGCAGGGGACCATGGCTTGACCCCCAGCTCAACATGCTACACCAGACCTGCCCTTAAGGCAGCCTGAGCCAGCCAAAAAAAAAAAAAAAAAAAAAAAAAAAAAGAATCCTTTCCAACTTTTTTGCTTTTAAAAAAGGGTCTTGCTTGTAAATAGGATGTCAGATCCACATCTTGTACAGCAACTAACCACTAAAAAGAATGTATGCAGTGTGTTAATTATTGAAACTGTCCTACCAATTTGATTTGAAACTGTCTCATTGCTATTTGTTTATCAATAAAATTATGGCAAAAAAAGGGTCTTGCTATGTAGTCTCAGCTAGACTTGAACTTGTGATCTTCCTGTGTTAGCACCACAAGTGCTGGGACTATATGCATATACACACCATCATGCCTGGCACCAGCATGCCTGGCTCGAAGAGATTATTCGCAAATCTCAACAATTTTGTGCTACTTACTTCGCTGTGTCATATTATTATATTAGTTTTCATAGTTATTTTATTCTCTTTTTGCTCAATTTTTTTTTGTTTTAGTTTTTACAAGATTTTTAACAAAGTAGCAGTACCCATATCTTTAACCTTTGCTACCACCATGTGGTTATTTTTGGTACTGTACACGAAAAGGCCTCTCAGCTCTTGCTGAGCTATCAGAATAGGTGCAAGTGAAAGGGATGCACCTTAACAATTGAAAAAAATAATAACTGAGAATCTGAATCATTAATCTACTATATATGTATACATATATACAATATACTAAAAACTAATATGTGCTATAATATATATATATACATATAATTTCTTCTTTTGATTATAATTTTTTTTTATTTTGAAGAGTAAAAACAAGAGCAAGAAAAACAAAAGCAAAGACACAAACGGGTGACATGTAACAATACATACGTTACAGATTTTTCTAAACAAGAATAGCTGATTAACAGTGATTAATATATTTTCTGTTTTTATTGTTAAATCTGTTGCTCAGATTAACAGATATAGTTATGCAAGACAGGACATGTGATTGAATATTACCACGTGCTTTTAAGAAATCTTAAATTTTTGTCCCCCTCCTTTTTTTTTTTTGTATTTTTAGGGAAGGATCTACACAGTGTTCAGGGTCCCACTACAAGATCAGACTTGTAGTGATCCTCCTGTTTACAGCCTCCCAGGAACTGGGATTACAGGCGTGCACCACCATGCCTAGTCTCAATTGCCATCTCAGTGTGCCCCAGGGGCAGGGCCAGCATGGCAGGCCTGGGAATCGAACCCCTGACCCCTGCACCTGCTTGCAGGCACTTTAATCTGCTGAGCTGTTTTTGGCCGGCCCTTTAAATTTTTGTTCTTGACTCTCATTTTCTTTTATTATCCTTAAAAAAAAATTCCTTTAAAGGGAGTATAGTAATAATTGATATGACATTAGAAAGAGTACACATTTAGAAGACCAGATGACAGGTATTTCAAGTATGGTTTTGGTATTACACATTTTGTTCTCAGTGTAGTTTCTTAGTTATGCATAAAATTTCTGATCTAATTTCTTCTATAGCCTGATGGGGTTTCTTTTTGTTAGTGGCCATTTCAGAAATTTCAGGTGTGTGACTTCGGAGTTCTCTTCTGTCCTTGTCTTCTAGGTTTGTTCTGGGTGGACTGAAGGTCTGAGATTGCCTTTTGCTCCTTCTTTTTGAAATTTCTGAAGCTCCCAAAGTTCACCTGGGCTTAGCAGCAACGGTTGGGGGCAGGGCACGGGTCAGAAAGGTTCCCCTGATAGTGGGTGTGTGGGTGGGGGGTGGAGCGGGATAGGCTCATCAAGGCTCCTGGAGCTGTCCGGGGCTCAGCGCGGCTTCCGCGAGGGTTAAGGGAGAGCAGGCCATGGCTGGATCTTGTTTCTTGATCCATTCTGCCAGTCTATTTCTTTTCATCAGTGATTTGAGCCCATTCACACTGATGGCTGTTACCGATATATACTGACTTGTGCTTGTCATTGTATTGGTTTCCTGTTGTTACTCCCCTTTTTTTCTCCCTTCTATTTAATTGCCTGAGTTGCCTGGTTGATTCATTCTATTAGGAATCTTGGAATTTCTGTCTCCCTCCCACCTCCCCAGAATATCTTTGAGAAATTTTTGGAGTGCTGGTTTGATGGTCAGGAATTTCTTCAGGTGTTCTTTGACATAGAACTATCTTTTTTTTTTTTTTTTGTACAAAATTCTTTATTGTGCTCTTACAATTCAAAATATATTCAAAATAACATTTTTGCAACAGCAAAAACCTTTAACCAAAGATCCAAAATTTTATAGCCCTAAATATAATAAGATAGCCATATTTGATTATCTTGATTATTAACAATGAAAAAAAATGGTGACTTATAAACAAGTTGGTTACTCAAAGCTCTGCCTCAATTATTAATTTTATATCAGCTTCAAACATGGAAAATTGTCTCCACTTCTCAACCATAAAGAGATTTTCTAAATTTCAATTTGTTGTCTTCACCATCCAGCAGAAAAATATAAACACGAAGTATAAAAAAAGTCTTATTAATATGCTGAGCTGTAGAACTATCTTATTTCTTTCCTAATTTTGAATGAAAACTCTACAAGGTATATCAATCTGGGTTGGAAGTTGATTTCTTCTAGGGCTTAAAGTACTTCTCTCCAAGTTGTCCTTGATTTATGGTTTGTGTTGACAAGTTCGCTGTGATCTAATGGGCTTTCCTTTATAGATCATTTCTTTCCTTTCTCTAAACACTTTGAACACTCTGTTCTTGTATTGATTTTCTGGAATGCTAACTGATACGCTTTTGTGTGTTTTTGGTTTTGGTGATCATAGCTAGTTGGAGTTTTTTTTTATAGGACAATTTCAATAATTAACATATTGCATACATTCTTCCTAGTGATTAATTGCTGTACAAGATGCAGACATGATATCCTATTTACAAACATCATTAGAACAAATCCTTCTATTCATTAAGAAAATGTAACTATATATCTACCCTAACCACTTTGAATGCACAGATACAAAATGGACATTCATCTGTATACCCTTTTTTTGTTAAGTTCTGTTACTTGAATATTATAGGTGTGTAAACTCAGCAAAATATTCTAAAAGAGTCCAGTAGCCCATATTAGTATTGGGTCTTCCGCTTGACTGGCAATGTCAGAAATTATTGACCTGAGTCCGCTATAGCTCAACATAACACCATGGCTTTACTTCTTTTTTATTTCGTAATTTTATTGATAAACAAATAACAATGAGATAGTTTCGAATCAAATCGCTAGGACAGTTTCAATAATTAACACACTGCATACATTCTTCTTAGTGATTAATTGCTGTACAAGATGCGAACTTGAGATCCTATTTACAAACACCATTAGAACAAATCATTCTATTCTTTTTAATTTTTTTTAATTTTTTACTTTTTATTTTTTTGGAGGAACTGGGGATTGAACTCAGGCCCTTGTACTTGCCAAGGAAGTGCTTATTCTACTGAGCCATATTCCTGGCCCTCAAAATTGATAAACTCTTTTTTTTTTTTTATGGATGTGTGCAAATTTTTTTTTCTTTTCAAAGTTTTATTGATAAACATATAGCAATGAGACAGTTTCAAATCAAATCGAAAGTACAGTTTCAAC
>NW_004524864.1:1012839-1020344 GCF_000260255.1 Octodon degus
TGCCCTTGAGGGTGAACCTGTTGTGCCCCTCTGGCAAGATGTTCTTCTCCTGGACTAGCTGGGTGCTTCTGTCCCCTACACTCTCTGCAGGGATTGCATCTGCAGGGTTTCACCCCAGGCCTGTATGCCAGGCCTGAGCTGAGTCTGGAGGGGACAAGGTGGAGTAGCGGGGAGAGGCAGCTCTCCCACACACTCACCGGACCTGTACTAGGACTGGATCTGGGGGTTCCCGGAAAGTGACAGAAATTTCTACTCTGTAGTCAGGGTGTGTGTGGGGGGGTACTAAGGAGTGACTGGTGGCATCCCAAGAGGGTGAAAGAGGATATCATCACGCTGCGCCTGGGCTGGGACCAGTAGGTCAAGCCAGCACAGGGTAGCTGGAAGCTCTCCCACACACTCACTGGGCCTGGGCTAGGACCGGATCTGGGTGTTCCCATAATGCAGCAGACATTCGTACTGGGAAGACGGGGTAGGGGAGGTGCTGCAGAGTGGTGTGGTGTGTCCCAAGGGGGTGGAAGAGGGTCTCACCCACGCTGTGCCTGGGCTGGGACCAGTAGGTCCCACCGGCGCATGGTAGCTGGAAGCCCTACTTGGAGTTTTAAATGCCTCATTTATCAGTATTTCAAATGCTTTTTCTATGCTTGGAAAGTTTTCTGCTATTTTGTGAACAGAATTTTTGTGCTGTCTTCTGATTTTTCATTGATACCAATTAATGTTATATTAGTCCAGCAGCTTTTGGATTAATTTTCCATAGTCCTTTGTTATTTTTTAGAAGTCTTTTATTTGGTCATCATAACCACAACTCTGTCTTCTAAACCTGATATCCTGTTTTCATTGTGGTTGACTCTGTTACATATACTTTTAATTTCTTGGATTTCTATTTGAATCGTGTTGTATAATCCAGTTCCTTTGTGTGTGGGGAATTTATTGTTTCTATGTCTACCTCCTCCTTCTCCTTCTTCTTCTTTAAATCTATTTGATTGTTACAAGGCCTCACTATGCAGTTCAAACTCATAGGGATCCTCCTGTTTTCAGCCTTCCCAATGCTGGGATTGCAGGCATATGCCACCACACCTGGACTCTGTGGCTGGCTCAGTGTACCCTAGGGGTGGGGCTGGTGCAGCATGTGGTGTCATGGATTGAACCCAAGTCCTTGTGCTTGCCTAGGCAGGTGCTTAGTCCACTGAGCTATCTCACTGGCCCCTCTATGTCTTTCTTAAATTCCTCTATTTTAAAAAATCTGTATCTATTTTAGATTCAATAGTTCCTTCATTATGGTCACCATCACTTTAATCATCTATGTAATTATTTCTGATTTGGTTTGTCAAGAGACTGCTTCATCTGTTTGTTACTTCTACTGCTACCATTTCAGAAAGGGCAGTTGGATGGCTGTTGAATTTTTCTATTCAGTGTCCTCAGATTTGCCTTGGACAAGTTGTGGGCGTGGTTGGGTTGCATCTTGCTTTCCTGTTTTCTCATTTTCTATATCTTTGTTCTCTGAGTTGAGGCTTGTATATTGCTTATGGTAGGTAGCTTTACTACTAGTATGGAGACCTCTTATGGAAATGACTGCTTTCCAGAGAAAGGTGACTTTTGGCCTTTCAGCTTGTCCCAGGATCCTGCCTCTTTGTTTATTAAGGATGAAATATTACAGCTTGTGTGGACTAACACCCATTTCTTTGATACTGGACAATTTAGGTATTGGCATACAAGAGGGATTAATTGATTACAAGAGCTATGTCACAACGTTAGCTAAAGTAGTACAATCAGTAATCACAAAAGCATCAAACACAGACTGAAAAATGGCACACTGTGATAACTCAAAATTTTACATCTCTAACCTTAGTACACACAAGATTTATAGTTATATAACAAAAAGCTAAGACAGATTAAAAAATCATAACCAAGTGCCAGGGAGATGGCTCAGTAGAATAAGTGCTTCCTTGGCAAGCACAAGGGCCTGAGTTCAATCACCAGTTCTGAAAAAAAAAAAAAAAAAAAAAAAGAAAGAAAGAAAGAAAGAAAAAAGAAAACCATGACCAGTAAATATCCAATTAAGAATGATTTTACCCTATGGGGAAAAATTTTAAAAGGAAACAGAAGAAAAAAATGGAGAAGTAAAAGAAAAAGAGATTAGAAGCAAGGGAAGATTACTTAAGCCTAGGAAACTGATGAAGAAGACAGCAGTCAAGAAAACATTATATATATATATATATATATATACACACACACACACACACACAGCCCTTAACACCCCCCCCCAACAAAAATTTAAGAGCCCCATTGCATAGAAATCTATAGCATTTCTCTTTGATTTCAAGCCTGTGATAACCTTCTGGGATCTGCAGATGGGGTACTGGCGCTGGGACTTTCAAATCCACAGAAGTTCAGGCTGATCCTGGGCTCTGGTGGTGGGTGTGGGACTTGAGTCGCTTAGCCTATGACAAACACTCTGGTGTCTCTTGCTGGCCTGACTACAGTTATATGACTGTTATTGTTTGTGTCTAGCTGTCCCCCCAAAGCCTCATGCAGTCATGGGGCAGACTTCTAGACTTTGTGATTAATTCAGGATCCACTGAGATTGTGGGTGTGAGTGCTGCTGGGATTATAGGTGTGAGCGCTGCACCCAGCCTGGGGCGGACAGCCTGAGTGCAACACAAGGGAGACAGACTTGCCCCCTCTTGCCATTGTTGCTGCCACACCCTTTGCTCTCTGCTCTTTGCTGCTGGGAAGCTTGCTCTCTGCCCTATGCCGCTCTGACTGGAGCCAGCCAAGTATGGACTGAAACCTCCAGTAACTGTGAGCTAAATGATCCTTTCCTTCCTTAATTTTGAGTGTGGGTGTGGGTATACGCATGCTTGCACGTATATGCACATACTGGCGTGTGTGTATGTGTGTGTATAATCATGAAGGTGTTTTGAACACAGTGGAATGGTGAATGTACATGCTATGTGTGAAGTCTACTGTAGTAGCTACTATTTTGTCATAGTACCAGAATACCTGAGAAAATAGACGTTTAAGGATAAAGTGTTTATTCTGGCTCATGGTTTCAGAGGTTCCCATCTATGGTTACCTGGCTCATTTCTTTTGGGTCTATGGCGATGGAGGACCTTATTCTATCAACCTGTGTTGGAAGAAAGCAGTTCATGTCATCAGAGCCAGGAAACAAGAGGAAGGGAGGAAATGGGGGGGAGAGAGAGAGAGAGAGAGAGAGAGAGAGAGAGAGAGAGAGAGAGAGAGAGAGAGAGAGAGAGAGAGAGAGAGAGAGAGATTCCAATATCTCCTTTAGGACACACTCTCTTGTGACATGCCTCATCCCCTGTAGGTTCTGCCTCGAGCACCATCTGAGGGCCAAACCATCACTGTATGGCTTTGGTGCGGGAATTAAGACCCAAACTGTAACACTTACTGTTGGCTTGAATGTGACAGGCTGAGGGCCAGAAAGGAGCTTATGGCAGGAGATAAGACTTTGGGAAGCATCTTTATATTTGGAGAATTTAGTCTGTCAGAGCAGATAAAATCTATATAAGCACAAGAACATGATCAGATGTAGAATAGGGTCCTCAGAAGGAAGGACATATAAATATAAGCAGGAGAAATAGCTAGAGCAATAGAACAAAATACCAAAAGAATATATCAGAAAGTAAAGTTTGAGGTAAGACAGAGCAAGAATCATTATATATCACGCTACACTGTGTTATCATTATACTATACTATATTCTATTCATTTTTTGTGGTATAGTAAGTCTCATACTTATGAATTCCATCCAGCAGAATTATTTGTCTTATACAGTATACCTGTGAAAGTTTGCAGCACAAATGGTTATAAGTACAGTGCCGTCACTCTACAGAGCTACATCTTCATCTTTTTTTTTTTCAGTTAAATTTTGTTTTGTTTTTTTGAAACAGGGTCCTGCTAAGAAGCAAAGTTGTCTACACTGTGCTTGAACTTAAGACCCTCCTGCCTCAGCCTCCCAGTGTGCTAGGATTACAGGTCTTCACCTGGTGGCACTGTCACACTCACCTCAAAGTGTGCAATTTCAACCTCAAATTAAGAGGCATAAAAATACATAAAGATCAACAAAAAATAGGGCCACCTTAAAATTCTTTTTTTTTAATTGAGTCAGGTCTAATGAGGTATAATTTTCATGTAGAAAATCAACCTTTTAGTTTGTAGTCCTCTTAATTTCTTGTTATGTCAGCTTTGTTTATTATTCATTGTCTTTATTTTGATAAAATGTACATAACTTGCAATTTTTTATTTGATCGAGTACATTCATAAAGTCATACAAACATCACGACCTATGTTTAGAACATTTTCATCATCTTAAGCAGTAGGTCTGTACTCTTTACATAATAACTTCTTTTTCCCATACCCACATGAATTTTGAGAAATGCACATAGACCCACAGGCCGCCGAAAATGTGCTTTCCACTTAGTTGTAGCCATGTGAAGGGACTCGTGGAAATCTGTTGTCTGCAGCCTTTTTTTCTTTCCTTTCTTTGCTTTTTTTTGGTGGAACCGGGGATTGAACTCAGACCCTTGCGCTTGCCAGGGAAGTGCTTATTCTACTGAGCCATCTCCCCAGGCCATGTCTACAGCCTTTTAAAACTTGTTTTAATTCACAATTTAACATTTTAAAGCAGCTTAATGAATTATCAGTTAAATGCTGCTTGAAGAATGATTGATGTTCAATGCACCTACTCTATGCAATAATTTAAAAATAAATTCAGGTGTTTGTGGGGGCAACAGCTGTAGTTACCAGTCACATAAAACACATTTCTGCCGCTTCTCTCTGATCACACTGCAAGCGCTCACTCTGGCAGCACATGTACTATAATCAACTATTTTGCATAATGAATGAGTGTTCAAATGGTAATGAGGGCTCAAGTTACAATTTTAAATTGGAGATGATATGTGCATATTAAAATTTATCTTGATAGTCTCTAGATATTTTCCTGAAAAATAGAATCACACTTTTAGAATCATCCCAAATGTATCATTAAAGCATTGTTTCTAGACTAATCATTAACAATTTTCTATAATTCACCTGCCTGATGGCTCAAAAAATTATATTTGTTAACTAATACTCTTTTCTTGTTTTTAAAGTTATCAACAGATACCTTCCAAAAAAGTAGAATGTGGGAATCCATTATACTGTGCTGTCAGTAAATAATACTACATTACAGGAAAAGTGGTTGCAAGAGCTCTGGAGCACTCAGGCTGGTCCCAGGATCCAGGATGCACACATCCTGGACGTTAGGCAACGACTGAAGCTGCCCACGTTACTCTGTGCTTTCCTCTTTCCATCTCTGTCTCCAAGGAAACTCCCTTGCCCAGGCTGGCCTGAGTGGTGGCCATGGTCCACTCCCACTCAGGAGTGCTGGACAGGGTGTGCTCCTTTTTCCTGGCTGGAAGGCAGCAAGTTTCCAAGTCTGTGCACCTGGGTGTGGGCTGAGCCTAGGAGGCTCCAGCTGGGACCCACGTGTGGTCCAGGGCACAGTGCTGTCCCTGAGGGAGCGCATACACAAGTGTAGCCCCACCGCCTTCCCAGGATGCAGGTGTGTGTGTGTGTGTGTTCAGTGGTCCTGGTCATCCCAGTCTCCCACAGCCTCCTCACAAGGCTGTCAGGCAGGTGTGTGTGTTTATGGGGCATGCACATGTGTGTGAGCTTGCCCGTGTGCACGACCATGAATGCACTGGTACCTGGAAGTGAGCGGACACTTGCAGAGCCAGGACCCTGGTATGCTTGCGTGGCAGCAGGGTGTGAACCAGGAACCATACAGGAAGTTAAAGCTGATAGTCCGTGAACATGGCAATAGCAAAGAAGATTTTGAAAAACTAAGAAAGATGTCTGAAGTTGATATTACTTGCTTTAAGGTTAAAGACCGGTAAATACTAATTACTATGAAGTGGAAAAGCATATTAAAACACATAATATGTCATTTCACTGGGTTCTGATTTCATTCCTTTTATTTGTTATCTTGTGCTCTTTGTCTTTTTCACATTATTAGGTGCATGCGTCTAGTAATTCCTCAGTTTCTTAAATGATATTGTGGAGAGTGTAAAAGTTCAGTCTCTTAATAGGACAAGAATTATCAAGAGTAAAGGTTAACTCTTTCCACACAAGCAGAGCAGGCCAAGTGCACAGGAGCCTCCAACAATTTTCTATCTTTTAAATTTCATGGAAATTAGATGTGTAATCCTAGCACTCGGAAGGCTGAGGAGAGAGGATCACTATGAGGCCAAGGCCAGCGTGGATTGTATAGTGAGTTCAAGACCAGCCTGAACTACATACTGAGCCCCAGTCTCCATAAGAAAAACCAGACCAGGGGCCGGGGAGATGGCTCAGTGGAATAAGCGCTTCCCTGGCAGGTGCAAGGGCCTGAGTTCAATCCCTGGTTCCGCAAAAAAAAAAAAAAGAAAAACCAGACCAGACCAGACCAGACCAGACCAGAGACCAGACCAGAGACCAGACTGGACTGGACCGAACCTGCATAGAACTATGACTAAAATGCAAATTATTGTGCTTTTAACGCATCCTTCAGTGGATCTCTGCCATTGAGAAGAAACACCCAGCCATGAAGAGCTGTGAAAATAAAATAAAATCTGAAAATTCACATTCATCAGATATCTGCCAAATTCTTACCTGAATTTAAAGTGGCTGGAATTTCATAATCTTATTTTAAAAACATACTTTACGTGTTAGATATGTTAGCAAATGAGTAGAAGAGATAAGCAGCAGTGGAAATACTTCAGTGTGAAGGCAATTTTAAGATTTCTAAATAAATTCAGTACAAATAATTTAACAAACATACAGAGAAGCTGTCCCCCTATTGATTGGGGATAGTGTTATACCAGTTTTGGGGTCTTAAAAGTGCTCTAATCCCCTCCACACCGTGGTTGGTGTGGTCAGTGTGGACCCACACAGGGCCTGGCCTCCCCCCGTGGGCCCTCGAGGCCAGTGGCCAGGAAGGGAGCTGGGGACCAGGAGCGTCTTGACTCACCCACCACACCTTCCTTGCTTCAGCTCAGTGACTGAGCTGTTGGTGCCAATTCATCCTCCATTCAAGGAAACATCCAGCATGTGAGATGCAGTCAGCACCAGATAGTGAGAAGCACCCCGGAAGCCTGCTCTGCAGCACTGCAGAAGCACCAGGTCCCTTGCCTGGCTCCAGCTCCTGGCAGCGCTGCAGATGCTGAGGGTTTCCATGTCCCAGATTTGCATCTCGAGCTGAAATGTCTTCCCTGAGAACCACGACAGTTACATCACATAAACCTTTTGGGGATAAAGAAACCAGTGCTGAAAAGCAGCAGATGCATGTAGCCTCTTGAATCTGACTTCTTTCACTTAGCCAAATATATGTCCACTGAGATGATGGTGTCATTTTTTTAAAATTTTAATTAATTAATTAATTAATTAATTTATGTGTGTGTGTGTGTGTGTGTGTGGCCAGCTCAGCCCACCAGGGGGCGGGGCTGGCTGGCACGTGGTGCTGGGGGAT
>NW_004524864.1:1020444-1033325 GCF_000260255.1 Octodon degus
GACCACCAAGCCATCTCACCAGCCCAAGTCTTGATTTGTTTATTTAGTGTGTGTGTGGCCAGCTCAGCCCACCAGGGGGCGGGCCTGGCTGGCATGTGTTGTTGGGGATTGAGCCGCGGTCCCTGTGTTTTGCTAAGCTTGTTCTAAGTAGGTGCTTTAGACCACTGAGCCATCTCACCAGCCCGATGGTGTCATTTTTGTCCCTGCTTCTGTTCATGTGATGAATTACATTTACCCATCAGTGTGTACTGAACCATCCTCACAGCTCTGGGATGAACTCTATTTGTCATGAGATAGGGTCTTTTTGATGATTATTGCATTGTTTGCTGGCATTCTGAAGAGTTTTTGCATCTGTGTTCATTAAAAAAATTGGCTTATAGTTCTTTTTTAAAAATTAGATAATGCGAGGTTCTGAGAATGACTTTGGGAGTGCTGTTTCCCTCTCAATTCCATTCAAGAGCTTGAGGAATACAGCTTGCTCTGTTTATTTATTTTTCTCTGTTGGTTTGGCTATTCTGGGTCTCTTCCGATTCCATATGGATTTTATTTTCTCTAGTTCTATAAATAAAACTTTTTAAATACTTTGAATCCCCTCAGCTCTTAATTATTTGTAATGTTTTCCTTAGGAATCTGTTTGGCATCTTACAGAGATGCAATAACGATGGTGGAACTAATGAGGAGACAGTGATAGGGCTTGATAAGAAAAATGTTTATTTGAAGAAATCTTTGAGATACAAAAACACTTTTTCTTTTTTCCTGTGAGCTCCTAAGAACACGGACTCCAGCAAAGAAGGAATCTCTCATGTGTGGGGATCTCAAGCATTTCCAGGATCTGTGATAATGGAAAGAAAAGAAAATTTAAAGTTGACATGTGCTTCCATCAGCAGAGGACGTTCCTATTAAATCTGGTTGGCGTAGGGCCAAGGAAACCCGCTTAGCGTCGTGGACAATGAACTCCGCTGTGGATGCGGGCCCAATAAATAGCCCAGTGAACTTGTGAGGCCTGCTGGTCATTGGCGCTCTCCCGTACATGGGTTTTTCAAGTATGTAGTGTGAGCGATGTGGTAACTCCAAAGAACATTTCAACAGAATTTTATCGAGGAGAAGATCTGGGGGAGAAGCCAGAGAAATCCTGACTGCATCTTGAGGGACTGTGCACTGCTTACCTTTGCTGCAAGGAGCGTGGTACTCAGCAACTGCAAACTCATCTGCAAAACAAACAAATGCAAACTCACTCCAGGAAGTCTGTGAAGGGATCTTCCATGTAGGAGGAACTATGCGGCATCCGAAAGGTCAGCATCATAACTCTACATTCTTTGCTGCCTTCTATTGTTCTTTCAAGTACAGAATCTTTTCTTTTTTCTTTCTTTCTTTCTTTTTTTTAATGTATTTGGTATAGAGTCTCACTGCGCAGCTTGGACTCCTATCTCCTGTTTTCAGCTTCCCCAACAGTGGGATTACAGGCTTGTACCTCCATGCCCAGACTTGGTGGCTGGCTCAGTGCACCTGGGGGCTGGGCCTGCATGGCATGTGGTGCCAGGGATTGAATTCTGGTTCCCACACTTGCCTAAGCAGGCGCTTAGTCTGCTTAGCTATCTCATCTGGCGCTTCAAGTACAGAATCTTACATTTTTTCTTCCCCAAAACTGAAAGATAGTTCAGATGTTATACTTGCTTAAATCACTTATTATTTACAGCTGTTTTTTCTGAACAAAAAGGAACAAAATATCCTGTAGTTTTGTGTGTTAGCACTTGAGACATATAAGTAGTTTTTACCATGTGGGCATAGAAAAACAAAAGTAGAGAATTATACTTAATGTAGTCATAAATAAAGCTATAAAAGAATGTCATGTAATAAATCCATGACACATCCCTTACATCAGAATTTAATTTCTGCATGACAACCACTCTCACTCACTTGTCTCGTAGTAGTCATAGACTTTTACTATTGCTGGCTTCAGGTCTCTTACTTCTATGTCTTGCACAACGAAGAAGGACAAACTCAGGGTCTGATTTGACACCTACAAAGCAAGAGGAAGTTGAATGATGTTGAATGACCTTCCAGGGAACTTTGCTTTCTCTCTCTCTCTCATTTTTAAAAAATTTATATTTTTGGTACAGGGGCTCACTATGCAGCTTGGACTTGTAGTGATCCTCCTGTTTTCAGCCTCCCCAGATCTGGGATTATAGGCCCTCACCACCATGTCTGGTCTCAGTGGCCAGCTGAGCATGCCTGAGTGTGGGGCCAGCAGGGCATGTGGTACTGGGGTTTGAACCCTGATCCCTGTGTTTGCCTAAGCAGGTGCTTAGTCCATTGAACTATTTCACTGGCCCTTGCCTTCTCTTTGGCTAGATGAATAATAAGCATTTGTCTATTTTTTTTTGGAAACCAACTTTAGCAAGTAATAAGACCATAGAGGGCCCTTACACTGTGTAGAAAGCTTTCAGAGTAGACAAAAATTTTCACAAATTATTTCTTTTCTTTTTTTTTTCTTTAAATAATTTATTTAACTGAAATGGACTTAAATTTGTTTCTGAAGTGACTTCCATTTATTTTGATGCATCTTTTCCTCATGATAATTGGATATTCAAGCCAATATAAATACTTTATAAATATTTAAATTTTTGGGTATACACATGCACAATACCTCAGCAATATCTTTAAGCAAGAAAATACTGAAGAGTAAAGGGTAGACACAATTACTGGGTACAGTGAAAATCTGCTGCAAGTATTTCTGAGGTAAGAAGGCACCACATACCTGTTCAACTAAGAAAACCACCCTTACAACACAGGATGATTTTATTTTTACATAGGACCTAGAACACTTAAGCTGCCAATTAGGTGCTGAATGGTAGAGCAACATCCCCAGTTTAGGCCATGAATTCATAGGGAATGGGTTCCAACAACTCAGGTTCCTTTCCATTGGTCCTCACAAAGTGTGCTTCTCTGGGAGGGGCAGGCTGGCGTTTCAGCTGAACCCAGGTACCTTTCTCTTTGGCTTCCTTCTTTTTCTGATCATTTTCCTTGGCACGTTTCAGGAAGCTATCACGACTTTTTGAGTGTTTAATATGCTCAATACTCACATTAATCCTCTTGGCAAGTATCTTGCCCTTAACTTGCTTATTTACAACAATGACAACAGCATGCTGGGTAACATTGTAGACTCTTCCCATTTTGCCATGGTAACATTTGTGAGGCATTCCTTTTTGCACAGTACCCATTCCCTTGATGTCTACAATATCACCTTTTTTGTAGATTCGCATGTATGTAGCCAAAGGAACAACCTCATGCTTTCTAAAAGGCCTGGAAAACATATACTGGGTTCCCCTCCTCTTGCAAATTACTGGAAGATGGTGGTTCCGGCCGAAAGGCAAATTATTTCTTAAATAACTGACCTGACTCATATAACTCTATCATTGCCAAGAGTTGTTACTGTTTATATGGTGGCCGGCATGGCATGTGGTACCAGGGGTTGAACCCAGGTCCTTGCACTTGCCAGGCTGGTGCTTAGACCACTGAGTTATTGCCCCAGCTCTTGTGTGTAATTTCTTGCTTGTAAGAATCTTAGAAATATTTATGTTCCAGGATTATAAGAAGTCATTTCTATTCATAATATTAGACAAAATGTAACTAAAAGAGTGGAAAGCATGCATTGGAGTTAATATTAGAGTTCATAAATTTCTAGCATGGAATGGATATTCCCAAATTATCTGTTTTCATTTTTTTGCCACCATAGCCGCACAGCTCACCTTATCCAGGTAAATCAAGACATGGTTATTGCTGACTTCAGTTCGGCTTACATGTGCTGACAATTCAAGCTAAAGAAAAATGAGATAAAAGTTAATAAATAAGTGAAACCCAGAGGATCCAGAGGGGCAGAAAGATTTTCTGATGTGCAGAGTAAGCTTGAGAGTGGAATGCCCTTGCATGATTTTTTTTTTTTTTTTTTCAGAACCGGGGATTGAACTCAGGCCCTTGCGCTTGCCAGGGAAGCGCTTATTACACTGAGCCATTTCCCTGGCCCCTCTTGCATGATTTTTATAAGTAAAAATATAAAATAGCAAAAATAAAAACAAAGGATAGGGCCGGTGAGATAGCTCAGTGAACTCCCCCACCCCTGGGTGCACTGACTGAGCTGGCCATGGAGATCCTGCAGGGTGGCTCATGCCTATTAACTCAAAGCTGGGGAGGCTGAAAACAGGAGAATCACTACAAATCTGAGCTGCGTAGTGAGACCCTGTACCAAATACATAAAAAAAAGAAGAAAAACCCCAAAGGATAATTTAGATAAAAGGTTTAATGTTCATATGGCGTATGACACAAGAGTGAAGTTTATTTATCTGAAGACGATGGAACTAAATATCACAAATTAGTAATTGGTAACTACTCGTATTTCAGGATTCTTTTCTTTTCTCCTTCCTCCCCCTTTCTCTCTCCTCCTATCTTTCCTTCCTTCTTTTAGTTGATATTTTTGGAAATAGGGTTTTGTTGTTTTGCAGGCTGGCCTCGAACTTGCTAAGTTGACCAGTCTCAAATTCACAATCCTCCTGCCCCAGCCTCCTGGGTGCTGGGATTATAGGTACACACCACCAGACTGGGCTCCCACACTGTATTTCTTAGTGGAGGAGGCTCTCCTCCTGCCCCCTGTGTTTGCTCTGAATTACGGCAGCTTCATTTTCTCCATCACTGCTGTAGCATTTATCATAACTTATGTCAGTCATTCTTACATTTTTCCTCTGGTCAGTGTTTACATGCTTTATCTTCTTGGGACTCTAAGCTGCCCAGAAGCAGGGACCGCTGGCTTCTAGCAGAAAGCAATGCTCACATTGGGGATTCAGATACTTGTGCTAAATTATATTTCTGATTTTGGGGAAAATGTAAGTCTTTGACAGAAGTCAACTGAATTATTTTTCTTTATACAGTTTGTGCAGGTTTTGAACTCCCTGCATAGTCCAGACTGGGCTCAAATTCACAGTGATCCTCCTGCCTCAGCCTCATTAGTGTGGGATTGTAAATATTTTAATATTAGTATTGTCTTAGTCTGGTGTTAGTGGCTTGTTCCTCGATGTCCCCCCAAAGCCTCACTGGTCACGAGTGGGTTTCTTGGAGGTGGCTGGATCTAGGGTGTGAGATGCTAGGGTTAAGGGTGTGTGATAACTAAAGGGGTTTAGCATAGTTCTGGGTGTAGATAATGATGCTCCACCCTGGGAGTGGGCAATCAATAGGCTTGGAGCCGGGGCCGGGGAGATGCCTCAGTAGGATAAGCGCTTGACTGGCAAATGCAAGGATCTGAGTTCAATCCCCGGTTCCACCAAAAAAAAAAAAAAAAAAAAAAAAAAAAGGCTTGGAGCCTGAATGGAACATAAAGAGGCGACCAGAAGGTGGGCCTGCTGCTACCGCCGCCTTCCATCTTGCTTGCTATGGACTATTTTTCTCTACGTGCCCCTCTGCCTTGCCACCCTGCTTTGCAGCCAGCTGACTACAGACCGAAACCTTCTACAAACTGTGAGCTGATATGTACCTTTCCTTCTTTAACTTGTGGGTGATGTATATTCTATTCCAGCAATGAGAAAAGCAAGTAAGACATCAGGGCTACATAAAACAGTGGATAAAAACAGGCCATCCATGTGTGGAACAAACCTACCTTTTTCACCGTTGGCTTCAGGGGGATGAAACCAGATACCATCTTCACATCAACAATTGCCATGTTAGAGACAGGGCGGCTCCCAGTGTAACTGCAGATCCAGGGGAGGAAGGAAGTAGGGCGTTTTTTTTTTTTTCTTTCTGTTATTAAATACTCTCTCTTTCTGTGTTCATGCAAAATATTCAATAGTGCTAGAAAGTACAAATTAGTCTTCCCAGATATCCTGCTCCAACGGTTCAGAAAACTCGGGATGTATCTGAATTTGCACAGAGCCTACTGAGGCCAGAGACCAGCCGTGCTATAGAGCTGCAGAATTAAAACTTCAAGTGCGTGCTCTTAGAGGATCTGTGTGTTAGTAGTGATGCATGGGTGAGGCTCTTAATCTAGGCCAGCTATTTATTATAGATACTTCCTCTTGATTTTTTTCTGAGTAATGCCCCAACCAAATGATAAAATTCATGTGTATTTTTGTAGGGCTATAGCTATTTGAATATTGTTACATATAAATATATTTTCCTATAACCTGACATTTACTTAATGCCAATAAGAATATTACTTCATTCTCTTTAAGCTTTTCAAGAGTTCTGTCCTGAATAACCAAAGAATAATATTGTATTACATTAGAAAATAATTCCATTCATGGACCAGGGATGATATTCTTTACTTATTATGGAGGGGAAGTATTAACTTTCAAATGACGAGGTTGGAAATTAATAGGTCATGGAAGAGAGGACAGAGAGGATGAATCCTACCTGACATTCAGTGAGATCTGGAAGCTGGTGTGCGCTTTGGGCTCCTCACAGGCTTGAGGCAGAGTCTGCACCTCTAATGCAAATGGGAATGCGCCCTTCTCTGGGAGAACATTGTATTTCAGGGACGTCTACAAGACAGTAAAGACAAAAATGCCGTTTTTCTTGCTCTGAATTTCTCTCAGCTTCCTCAGTTTGCCCTACTGCTTGCAGAGTCAGGCCGAGAAAAACTCCTGCAGGTCCTCACCTGGAGGTAGACACACGCCCCTCCTGTCACTTTCGTGCTGTATTCTCCAGGCACTGTTGGCAAAGATGCCTGCTGTAGCAACAGGCGGTTGTTGTTGTCCACTTGGAAGTTGGTGGAAAATGCGTTCGAAGACTGGATGGTCACCTGGGAAGCTTTCCCAGTCCTTGTAAAAGTAGCTGCCCCATATCTGGAGAGAGCATTGAGGGCTACCACTGTGTCCTGGAAGAGAGGAGTGAGAGAACTTTCAGGCACTGCTGTGTTTGGGAGGAGCTTGTCCCTCCAGTGTCCATGCATTGGGAGCTTAGCTACCAAGGGGTGCTCCTGGGAGGCAGTGGGACCTTTAAGAGAAAAGTTTTTTTTTTTTTTTTGGTGGTACCAGAGATTGAACTCAGGACCTTGCACTTGCCAGGAAAGCACTTATTCAACTGAGCTATCTCCCCGGCCCCTTCTCATAGGAGATCCATAAGTCATTGAGGATAATGCTATGGGAAGGGATTGAGATAGTTCTTGTGAAAGAGTTGTTATAGGAGAAGCAAGAGCGACTCTACTGAGCTCTATGACCTCTTGCTTTGAGATCTTTTCTGCTTCTGTTCTTGCCTTTGCTACCAGCCATGAGGTAGAGGAGGGTGCTCAGCACCGGTGACATGCTATTCAGGCAGTCAGCATCTAAAACTGGGAGCTAACTAAATCAATTTTCTTTATCAAGTTAGTCATCTCAGGTATTTTGTTATAGTCATGAAAAACAGACTAATACATATAAGAATGCACCTCAAAGTCTGGGATATTTTCCAAGTTCCATGCTGACTACTATAAAGGAGTTTTAATATCCCATTTCCCTCATTACTTCATTTAGGTTCTAATTTCAAGATTGATTACAATCTTTAGATAGATGTTGGAAACATAGTATTCATATATACCTTGGATTGTATGTCTTAGAAATTTATTTCATTAGAAAATTTATCTTGTAATCTAAGCAACTAATTTGAAGACAACATTATGCAATGTAACAACTGTTGCTGAATTCCTGTTATTTTGTTTCATGAAATTCTGTATTGTTTCTAATATTTTTACTATTTTTATTTCCTTTAAAAATAAATAAAATTTATCCTTTCTTCTCTAATGTGGATTATGGGATGTGAAAAATATACGGCATTAGCTATTTGTCTATGATGTCTTTCTTGGCAACTGTGGTCAAAATGCCACCACCAAAGTGCAATCTGCCATCTCCCCAAAGGAATCCTGTTCCTCTGTGTTCTGAGACAGTGCAAGTTTTCTCATAGCCATATCAGGGTTATGCTTTAATTTCTCCAGAGGATGTAAAAGACGATTATAATGATTATCTTCTGGGCTTCATGGCATTCTTTTTGGGCTCTCCCTTTCTTTCGGATCAATTCTTGTGCCCAGTGGTTCCACCTTCTTGTGCCATATATATATATTTTTTTCCTTTTTGGTACTGGGGATCAAACTAGGGACCTTGCACTTGCCAGACAGATGCTTATTCCACTGAGCTATCTCCCCAGCATCTGTGCCATATTCTTAATATTCTTTGATATTCAGTCTGAATGATAGCTTTTAAGTAACAGATGTCTAAGAAATGAATGAGAACTGCTTTTAATGAAAATCATTTAACTTTTTTCACTTACATGGAAAAATAAGAGATTAAATATAATGGGAAAAAGATAAGATGGCATTTTGTCATATTCTCTTTTAGAATAAGTAGGCTGACAGCTACATTCTCTGAGGATGGAACCTCCCACTGGGTACCTATTAATGAGTTACATAGGTACATGATTATGCAGGTAGGCTTCTGGGGTTGGAGGAATACGGACAATTCATTGTTCTCTTAGTGAACAAATATTTGTGTGTGAGTTTGGTGGGGACACCTGAAGGGGCACAGGAAGACAGGAGGGATTTGCTAGGAGAGATTGCTGGATTTTGAGCTTCTGAGAACAGTCTGAATGTGATGAGATCACTGAAATGTACCCAAGAGTGGGGAGAGGTGTTTCTCTTTTTTCATTCTGCTGGCGCTCTACTCCTACTGCAGGAAGGCAGAGTTGTGAAAGAAAATGGGACATTGTGATGAGCCCTTTTTTCAGCCTCTGTTGACTTGTTGCTCATTATACCTGTATACCAATAACCTTTCAAGTTATTGTCAACAACTTTTTTTCCTCCTTCTATGTGTTTATAACATACTGACAACTTTCGCTGCCTGAAGGTGAAGTACCAGTTTCTGGGAGTCACCTACCTGGGTGGAGGAGAAGCCGCCATAGGAATTCTGCTGCCTGATGACCCACTGCACGATGCGCGCTGCAGAAGTCAGCTCCTCTGGGGTCGGGGCCGGCTGGGCTGTGAGGTGCGCCAGGAGCACGTAGGCCGTCATCTCTACCTCAGCAGAGGGCGCCTGGGGCTGGTATAAATGTCCCTCTGGTTCCTTGGGTTTCTGAGGTCGTGTCCAGTGGATAGAATTATCTGAGTGTGAGAAAAAAGATTATTTTACAAGTTACTAAATATTTGTATTTAATCGAAGACGAAGGAACCCAAGCCAGAGCTGAAGTAAGGGCTGCATTCTAATTGTAATCTTTCATACCTTATAGAGATGCTTTTTCTTACAGGTAAACCTTAACTCAGGTGCTTCAGCACACAAAGTTAAGGGGGGTAATGTTGCCAGAAGTGGGAGCCTACAGGCATCTGTGTTTTCAGATCTGTACTGCAGTGGGGTTAGTGGGATAAAGAAATGACCCAGAAGGACTCTCATTGATGGTGTCTACTTCCTCTTTCCCATGTTATCTAGACCTTAGCAAGACTGTGTTAAATTCCCTGTCCTTAGAGATTTTCTGTTAAGATCCTAGATCATATAATAGCATTCATGGCCATTAGATTGAAAAGATATTAGAAGAACTCTTTTTTTTTTTTTTTTTCCGGAACCAAGGATTGAACTCACACCCTTGCGCTTGCCATGGAAGCGCTTATTCCACTGAGCCATCTCCCCAGCCTCTAGAAGAACTCTTAAAAACCAAAAGCCAACAGGTGTGTAACATAATGGGAGCCCATAGACGCTGCTGTGGGAGGCCATCTCCTCCTTGGAGCATGACTTACAAGCTCCGGCAAAGGCCAAGATGCGCTTAGTGTATTGTCAGTCACTGCTGTTCTCCAAGTGCAACTTGGAGAGAGATACACGCAGGAGGAGACAGGGACAGGAGTACGCACTGCAGCACCACTTGTGAGAGCAAAAAATACCAAGCAAAAGCCCACAGGGAAAAACCTGATGTGCACATTAAGACCTAATTATGTATTATAGTATTTCCCGCGCAGTGAGAATTGGAGAACTAAAGTTAACAGGCGCACTTACTCTGGGGAGCGCAATGTGGAACTTGAAATATAAGGAGCAACACAAAAATCTAAGCTGTGGAAATACCCCAGAATGATAATGGATATCTAAAGATAAGCAGACTATTAAGATTATGAACAGTATTTAGGAGTACATGTACAATAAACATAAAAGGAAATTCATGGAAATTGTAACGACAGGTTCGGCATCATGATTACCTCTGTAAGTGGAGAGGTAAATGGGATTTTTTCCCCTGTATCTCTAATACTTTATTTTTTAGGCTGGAAAGGAGTTGTACAGGTGTTTTCTAATTACTACTTATACCTTTTTAGAGATCTGAAATGTTTTTCAATATATTTAAAATATTCAGTGGCACATTTAAATGAGAAAGGAAGGCTATATTTTATTGGATGGCTTATCATCTGCATTTTATTTTCTATTTGTTAGTCCTCCTTCCACGTAGATCAAGGTACATATAGATATGTGACCGTGAATAGGTTTGTCACCATTATCACTCTTGTGAAATGTGATTAAAACATCAGAACTTACTTCTGGGGTTACATCCTTTTATCCTTCCCTATGTTTAAGATGATACAATACAGGAGGTAGAGGTTCAGTATATATTAGGAACTGAACGTCTCAGTAACAGTAGCTACTATTTTTATACTATGTGCCCCACACTATACTAAGCGTTTTGCAAGCAGCCAATCACTTACACAACCATCAGTATGAGGTCAACACTATTATAATCCTCATTTCACTGATGAGGGAATCTCAGCACACACCAAAGGACGATGTGCCCACGATCAGGGATGTAATGTGCTTTGGAGTGAGTCCCCAAAGGCTGAGCTTCTTACTGCTACACCTGCACCCTCTTATATTTTGGTGTCTGGTTTTATTAAGAAATCCTAGATTTTATAAAAAATATGTTTGGAAGGGTGGGGATGGGGACCACAGAGATAAGAATGGGGAACCTTTGCATTGCGGTTCATAATACAGTTACATAGGACTCAGGTGGCTCAGGTGTGCTCTTACCTTCCTTCACAGCTTCGCTGTCAAGTGATGTCAGGATCTCTTTCCTCCTGTCCTGGTTCCCTGCCAGGGCAAAGGCATAGGCCAGCAGCGCCTTCGTGTATACATGGCTGCCGTGGGTGCCTTCCTTTGCTGACTTCCATGCTGACTCCAGGCAAAACAGGGCGCTGCGCACAACAGGATGCTGTACAAGAACAAGAGCACCCAGGCACGCACTGAGGCACAGGAGGTAAAGGTGTTTTGCAAATGCATTTGCACAGTGACTCGTCATTCTTACCAACAGAGAGTATAGTATCTTTAGCTGCTATTCTCATTTTCAGAAGGCAGGAATAGTGCTCAAATCTTTACGATTTTTTTTTGGGGTGTGTGTGTGTGTGTGTGTGTGAGAGAGAGAGAGTAAGGGGAGAAATAGCCAGAAGTCATCATTCGGAAGGTATAAATCTTTCTTAATGATTTGACCAAATTCTCTGCTGATCTGGGAAGCATCAGCATTGTGTAAGAGAGCTGACATTTTATTTCAAGGAGGTTAATGTTTCAGAGAGTGGGGGAGCACTTTCCCTGCACCCAGATCTATCTTTTCTGTGCGTGAAAGCTGCCACTTACAGTGACCGAAAGTGGGATCTCCAGGAGGGCAATGGTGATATAAGCAGAGAGGGTGACTTCATCTTCTACTCCTCCCTGTGAATATGCAAGAGGAAGAGATGTGAGCCGTTCAGCTTCCAAGGAAGTCACCGATCAGCTTTCTATTCTCTGTGTTGTGGCATTCGTATCGGTCCCCTCTGGGCCAAGTGCCACAGCCAATCTAAGTTCCATATCTTCTTTCTTGGCTACACCCACATTTTATTTTCCTCAGATGCCTTCTCTCAGAAGTCCTTACATTATTAGTTGTTCTTACCACATTTGCAGATATCATAACAAACAATTCAAAACTAGTGCTGGAATAATTCACCTTCATGGCGTTGTTGAGCAGTGACCCAGAGCTCCTGAAGCAGCCATTGTCTTTCTGTTTCTGGGAGAGCCAGAAGAGGGCTTGGGTAATGTGGGCTTCATCGATGAAGATATATCTTCGCGCTTGGGAGAATGTCTTCAGTACAAAGGCCGTGAGCCTGAGAGGGGCGGAAGTGATGATATTTAGGTTGTTACAGTGCTTTAACAGCCACCTTGTGGCAACAGGCTTGGTGGGACGCTTCTTCCACCTATCGCTACTTCTTGTCTACTAACAGCTTTTATCTCCTTTGAGCTCTGATCGAATGTGCTAGGTATAGTATTTCCTGGCTGACCCACTCCCCCTTGCCACAGGATGTCCATCTACTTCTAATTTACTTTTCTTGGGTTATTTATGCAAGGAACCATCTCATATGCAGCTCTTACATACAATAAACTCTAATTGGCTTTACATTAAAGATTTGAAAAATACGTTTGATATCACTGTTGCCTTCTCAATTGTTTCCATCAAGTACATTTATTTTTAGTCAAGATAAGTATGATCTAAAAAAATGTAATATAAGCAGAGAACTGACATTTTATTTCAATGAGGTTAATGTTTCAGAAAGTGGGGGAGCGATTTCCCTGCACCCAGATCTATCTTTTCTGCAGGCGAAAGCTACCACTTACAGTGACCAGAAGTGGGATCCCCAGGAGGGAGGGAGATTGTTTATTTGAAAGTTCTATAGTACAGTCACTGCTATATCATTTAAAGACTCAATTATGGGAGCTATTTTAGAGAAAATACCTTGGTATATTATTAAGGATGAAATCTGGAAACAAGTCTAAGCCATATGTATTTGAATATCAGCTTTTCTTCCTGTTGCCTTGCTAATTAATATTGGTGTATAATCTGCAATAGGTCTAAAATACAAATCCTGATAG
This sequence comes from Octodon degus, assembly GCF_000260255.1. Taxonomy (NCBI): domain Eukaryota; kingdom Metazoa; phylum Chordata; class Mammalia; order Rodentia; family Octodontidae; genus Octodon; species Octodon degus. The sequence goes on from NW_004524864.1 coordinate 1,033,314, forward strand.
GATTGGAATATA
>NW_004524864.1:1033470-1044941 GCF_000260255.1 Octodon degus
CCATCCTGGTGCTTGTAGTTTAGCTGTCTTTGGTACCCTGGAATGGAAGGTCAGTGAAACATCAGGAAAGATTAAGGTACCTGCTAAATCCAGAGAAATTGCTCAAATGCTTTGGTCTCTCTTGTGAGTTTTTCTAAATTTTTCTGGCATGCATTAGTAGGTTCTGAGTCCTGATGATTTTATTGGGAGTTGGAGAGTGGGTAGTGTCTATAAAATTGATCATTATAATATTCTTATCAGTGCAGTCACATACTGAGATAAGGTTGTGTAAAATAGTATTGGTAACAATTCAAGCTAGTTGGGAAAATCGATTGAAGCAACACTGTCTAGTTTGCACTAACTCACTCAATCACTTACCAGTGCTGAGATAGCTGAGAGCCTTGGACTTGATCTCTGGAGTTAGCTGCTGTGTTTCGTTTAGGTAATCCAGAACATATATGTTAGGAGCAAACAGAACCATATTCTGTTCCCCACAGCCGTAAGGCATGTGGAGGAGATTTTGTATGTTCCGTGTGGCAGAGCCCAACAGGTCTCCTGGAGAGTGGGAGAGATGGGAAGTCATGAAGGGTGGAGATTGTAGTCTACCAAAGTATTAAAAAGCAATGAATAATTAGCTGGTCTAAAATGTGAGGATTCTTTAAAGGAAAGGATACATTTTACAGACCAAAGTATGATTGGAATTAATAAACAAGTCTGAAGAAAGGAAGAATAATGGAATTATTTTTATTATTTTGAATACATATTTACAGAAAGGAAATGGAGTAGAGGCTGTTAACGTTCCATCCCTCAGGGGTGGGATGCTCACCCAAAACGGAGACAGTGGCACGGGCAGATTCCTCTACCACATTTGGTGGCAACTTCAGGGATATTTTTTCAGATATTTCATTACCTAGTGAAAGAAATAAGCCAGATGCAAACTCTCTCTGCAATGTCTCTTTTGGAAGAGCTCTACAACTCTGAAGTCAGATTATGTCTTACCCTTAATCCTGAAAATTTTGTTTCTTTCAATAGAATGATTTTTTAAAAATCCTAGAAGAAGGTCGTTACAATTTTGAGATGTTTAGAATTTCATCCCCATTCATGATTCTCCCCATATGGAGAGTAACATTTCAAAAGAAGACAAAAATTTGATATGTGATGTTGGGATTCTGTGGTTAAAATAATATAACTATCGGGGCTGGAGAGATGGCTCAGTGGTCTAAAGCACCTACTTGGAACAAGCTTGGCAAAGCACAGGGACCACGGTTCGATCCCCCAGCACCACATGCCAGCCAGCTGCGCCCCCTGGTGGGCTGAGCTGGCCACACACACACACACACACACACACACACACTAAATAAATAAATGTTTAAAAAAATAATATGACTATGACAATATGATCTATTTTGTTCCATTTCAATTTCTTTTTCTTTTTCTTTTCTTTTTTCTTTTTTTGCAGAACTGAGGATTGAACTCAGGCCTTTCCTCTTGCCAGGGAAACACTTATTTCACTGAGCTATCTCCCCGGCCCCTGCATTTTAATTTCTTTACCTCACAACTTTGTAAGAAAACAACAACAGCAGCAGCAGCAGCAGCAACAGCAACCTATTATATGTCCCTATAAAAAAAGGAAAAATTTCCCCCAAAGCCTTACATTCTATAATAATGTTATATTCTTTTGTCAGCCAGTTTCCACCAGCTATGAGGACATTATTTTATGGAAGACCTATAAAATGGAGGTGAAGAAGTGAAGATGAACAGTACTCGACTCACTGAAAATAAAAAAAATACTATTGATGGACATATACTTACTTCCATTTTAATCTTGGTGACATATATGAAGATAAAAATGAGAAAAATATGGGTTTTTTCAAATTGTATCAGTTTCTCATAAAGTCAATATTAAAGCTTTTGTAAAAAGATATCATAAGCAAATTAGAAAGAATAGTAATATACTACAGCAAGTAGCAGCAAAAGCAATCAGACAATAAAAAAGAATAAAAAGCATCCAACCAGAAAGGGTAAAGTAAAATCACCATATGCTGGTAAATACACAAAACACTGAAGGCTCCACTAAAAACTTGTTAGCACTATTAAGTACAGTAATGTTATGGTATACAACATCAACTCACAATCAGTAGTTTTAGCATAAACTAATAATGAACTGTCAAAGAAATCAGGGGAATAAGCCCATTTACAGTACCTTAGAAAAAATTAAATTTACCCAAGATCCAAATACTGAAAACTTTAAATCACTGGTGAAAGAAATTATAAAAGACACAAATAAATGGAAAAAATTCTATGTTCATGGGTTGTAAACATTAATATTGTTAAAGTGTTCATATTATCATATAACTCTAGATGCAATGCAAGATGTATTCTCAACTGAGTTGGGGCAACATGGCCATAATGATCAAAGGGTATAGTCTTGGAGCAACAGTTTTTTTTTTTTTAATTTTAAAAGACGTGTTGCACAACATGATGTGTCTAGTTAAAAAAATAAATTGCATGGACTGGATTTGGCTGCCCATGCCAGCTAATTAGAAGGCTGAAGCAGGAGTATCACAATCTCAAGGCCAGCCTGAACAATTTAGGAGAACTCTCTCACAAAATAAAATTTACAAAAAGGACTGGGGATGTAATTCAGTGGTAGAAAACTCGCCTAGTACGTAGAAGACCTGAGGTTTAATTCTCAGACCCGGTTGGAGGGGGGAATTAAACATTCTAAACTTACTAAAAAATGAATTTCAAATGTTATCATCACAAAAAAGCATAGACATTTGTGGTGATGTCATATTAGTATTGACAAATTAGATGTATTTTTTCTATGATGAACTTATAAATAATATCACTTTATATTCCATAACTTGAAAGTCATGAATCATCAAATCACAAATAACAAAACAACAAAATCCCCTAAGAATATGCATATCATTTTAAGTTCAGAAATGCTACATTTTGGTGTCTAACTATACTTGCATATGTATGCAAGGAGATTATTATTATTTAATATTTTATAAGCAAATAGGAAAAACTACTGTGGAAATGGCTAAAATCCAAGCAGAATGCCCTCATGTATAATTACGTAGATAATTAGACTTAGTTCATTTAAGTATAGAAATAAGCCTTCCCAACCAACAAATTATATTTTTAGAATACATTTGACACTTTAAATCTCAGCAATATGCAATATCATAGTGAACAAAATTAGGTAAACAGTGACAGGCAAAGGATCTACGTATTGTGTTGATTCAACATTGGTTTGGTGTGAGATCAGACTATATTGATAGATTTCTTAGTGCTTTAAATTTCTTGATATATTTGGTTTAGATTAGAAAATTCTCCATGAAGATAGTTATATCTTTTTAAAAAAATGTATTTGGTACAGGGTCTCACTACACAGCTTGGACTTGTAGTGATCTTCCTGTTTTCAGCCTCGTACCGGGGATCAAACCCCATTCCTTGTGCTCATCTAAGCAGGCACTTAGTCCACTGACCTATCTCGCCAGCCCAAGATACTTATAGCTTCTTCTGGCACCTCTTAAGTGACTGACAGAGCCTTAGGTGCAGGATTAGCATCAAAGAAATATGAATGTTATAATAAATAAAGGTCATGACAAATCTTTTTATGGGAGATTGGATAACATTCTCAAGCGCTGTTGACTATGCAAAATTCAGTGGTGGAACGGCCTGAATTCAGCTCTCCCTGTGTTGTGTAACTAGTTATTCAAGAACGTATATGCTTTGGGAATAATTATTTGATTTTACCTACTTTTCACTTATGCTTATAACATTCACTGGTCAGGTAGACATTTTGGTGTCTGCAGGCTGTGAGAAACAAAGATTAGGGATGTGCGGCAGAGGAATGTGCTCTGATCAAGGTACCTGGTCTCTCTCTCTCTCTCTCTCTCTCTCTCTCTCTCTCTCTCTGGTGGAACCAGGGATTGAACTCAGGCTTTTGCACTTGCCAGGGAAGCGCTTATTCCACTGAGCCATCTCCCCGGCCCCTCCCGGCCTCTTCAAGAACCATTTTCTCCACCTTTGTCACATGGGCTAATGAGGCTTCAGATCTTACAATGTAGAGAAAGTATAGAAATAATACAAAAAATTCTCTGGACTTAAAATGCTATTCAAATTTTAGTCAGTGTTATTTAGGTGTAATGATGACCCTTACCTGATGGACAAATCAGAGAGTTGATTGTTGCTTCTTTTTCTATTCCTTCAGGCTTTAAGCAAAGGGGAAGAAAAATTAGACCCAGAACAGACTGGCTGTGAGGATATATATACACTGATGAGGGCATCACAGATCTCTCAACAGTGAAGAAAAGAAAGCTGACTATATGAACAAATTCTATAAATGCAAGCACTCTAGGAAGGTAGGTTGATAATGAGTATGAGGGGAAAATAAAGAAAATAAATCCCGAGACAAAGAGACAGGGGTGGTGGTGGGATAAACAGGTACAGAGGGACATAGAAGAAAAATATTATGAAGCATCTATAGACTATTATTATCATAGTATCAATACATGTATTTCATCATAGATATACTATGGACTATTTTTTTTTTTTACTATGGACTACTTATTTAGCTCTTCTTACATAAAAGTTAATAAAAATGAAGATAAAGAAGGAAGAGGATCAATACATGGGAGAGGGATGGAAGAGAAGGAAAGTAGACAAAAAAGAATTAAGATTTATTATGTTCATGTATCATCTCCCCACAAGGAGTGTAGCCTTTATAGACTACAAATATGTACCAAAAAGCCAATTAAAATACAAAATAGAGTTCCAAGGTCAAAGAAATGTTGGTACCATAACTGCTTTCACTGGTGTGTTTTGGGATTCAGTGTGTTCTATCAGAGGGGCAGGATTACTTACTTCAACCAACAGGGGCTTGATAATTGTGTCTTTCTTTCCATCTGTAGGCACCACAGTCTTTTCCTCCCCACAGAGCTCAGAGGACTCCAGGGCCTCTGCACTCACAGTGAAATTCACATTGCCTGAAAAAAAGCACAGCATGGCTAGTTCCATCTTTCCCTTCCTCTATGCTTCCAAACTTACATGTACAAATGCTTAATGCTCTCTAAATTTTCGTTGCATAAAAACAAAAGAACGGGAATGGAAGCAGCAAAAATCTTGAGAATCCTCTTGGAGGTGGATCCTCCCAGGCGTGCTAGGGAGGAAGGAAAAAACCATCCTCCTACCTGGAGGTCTGAGCTTGAGGGAAGCAGCTTGGGCTCTGAGGACCACACTGAGGCACACACTTTCTCAGCAGAGAATGATAGACTCTAGCAGTCTGTTCCTCACCTAGTGACTTTGGGGTTACAGCCCAGGACACAGTTTGCCGCTCATTCCCACAGACACAATAAGACTCTTGTTCCTTAACCTCAGGCACAGCCAGGAATTTGGGAGAGGCTTTGAGCTGCACTTGGACCTGAAACCACATAAGAGACAAAGGGATCAGAAGTAGAAGGGACCAGGGGACAATGTGTTTGAAAAAAAAGCATACTGAGGAAATGGTTAGATTTTGGGGTACCTAGTAGCAATGATTATATAAATGAAAACCAAGCACCTTTAGAACATTATGGTGAAGTTGCGTTTAGGTCTTAGCACTTTGGGGGAAGCTTGCTCTTTGCTGTGGTGGAACGGAGGAGAGGGAAGGCAATGATGGTCCCTTGTCTGTGTGAACATTGCTTTGCAGGCCTATTGGATGGGCGTGACCATTCCCTCTGTTCTACCAGCACAGTATACAGTAGGTACAGATGTATGGCTTCAGCAAAAGTTAAGATGTTTGCAAGAAACTTTTCAAATGAGGCTGAGTGTAATGAATGAGCTGGGAAAAGTATGCAAATGTAGAAGTTGAATCTTGGATCATCTGGCCCAGAAGAAAGCTCTGGTATTTGCTGACTGTGTTGGAAGACTCTTTTTTGCAGTGCTGGAGAGTGAGTCCAGGGCCTTGTGCATGTTATACCAAGACTCTGGTTCTTGTCAGAACAAAGTACCTATTTTAAAAGGGTTTGATAAGGGCTAGAAATTTGCTTTTGCAATTTGGCATTTAGAGATGTTAGCAACTGTTATTTATGTGTATCAGTATTTCTCTCATAGCATTATTTCTCCATTGATCACATCATGCATACAAGTATTTGTCAGAATTCCCAAAAGTACAGTTGTTAATTTACTTGACTATCACTTTGTGTTCAGTTTAGGAAAGAGAAATCCTTACCCGGATGCAGTCAGGAAGGTAGTTCAACACAGTAGCCTTGAGTGTGAAGGCCTCTCCACGGACCACAGAGTAAGGCATCGTGAGCTCCACGAAAAAGGGCTGGAAGGCTCGGAGGGAGACGGTGGGGGAAAGACCAAGTCCAGAGTCTTCAGACAGGCAGAAGGCCCCAGCCTTCCACTCAGTGATGGTGTCCGGAACTGTGACTCCTACTTCAGCCACACCTGAGGAGCTAGGAAGGTGATCACATGAGGGACAGAAAGCAAACTTCGATAAATCCTTCCTAGGAAAGGAGTGCTTATAAGTGACTTTACATGATTCTACAGAAATACCAACAGTGAAGGGCATAATCAAGATTTGAAGGGTCGGCAAGATAGCTCAGTGGACTAACCACCTGCTTAGGCAAGTGCAGGGACTGGGATTCGATCACCAGCATCACATACCGCGCCGGCTACACCCCCAGGCATGCTGAGCTGGTGACCGAGTCCAGGCGTGGTGGCGCATGCCTATAATCCTAGCACTGGGAAGGCTGAAAACAGAAGGATCACTCTGAGTCTGAGCTGTATAGTGAGACCCTGTACCAAATACACTAAAAAAAACCAAAAAAAACCAAAAAAACCCCAACTTGATATAGCAAAATATAATGCCATTTATTTCAACTGTTTCCAATTCTATGTAAGAATCTCTTATGGATACATAATTGGAAAATAATAATGAATAAATGATATAATAAACAACAAAATATATAATTTGAGGATGTCCTTAAGTTTTCATCTATAAAATACTGCTCCAAAAAAATACTGCTCCACTGAGGGCAGGTGTATAATTTTTATTTCTACTACTATTGTGTATATTTGGCCTGACTGATTGTGTGCTTAGCCCAAGACATGACCAGTAAAGGATCTCACAGTTCTTAGTCTGTGTGATTCCTAGTCATATTTACTCTGTATCCCTATTTTCTGAAAATCCTTGAATTTTTGTAAAATTTCTTCGTTCTGATTCAATTAGATTGATGAAACTTCACAACAGTATTTATGTTAAACTTCTCCTGAAAACACATGTAAAAGAGGTGGTGGAATATTGAAAAATTAACTAATACTTCCCAGTTTCTCTCTGGAAAGGGTTGTCTATACATTTTCCCAGCTGTTGCGTGAGGTTTGGGCTTCTCAGTACCCTCTTTAGAAAGCAGAAGGGGCAGGTGAACATTAGTTTTACTAGCACCTGAGCGGGAGTAGGGATATTTCCTGAGCTTTCCATGTGGTTTGCTTCAGTGATAAAACTAAGTGTCCATCTTTTCCCCAGAAGGGATTTGCTAATGCATCAAGAACTCCAACTTCTGGAGCTTCTACACAAATTTAGCTACCTCTGAGAATGGATTGTACTTGTATTCTCAAGTCCTCTCTGATTACTGAGAACAAAGAGATGGTTTTAAGTTGATGCGTGAGCATTTTTTAATGGCTACCTCTTTGGACTCAGTGCAAAGACAACATGCAAGAATATCCAGTCCTTTGCTTCCGCCTGAAGAGGTTTGCCTATACACTTGATGTCCAAACTTCCCCAAGCCCGTGGATCAGATCTTTAGCTATCTTGCAGCTAGGAGCTGAAGGACAATTGCATAATCTCTGTGCACTGAAATGGCTGCATGGATCCTCTGCTTACTGGGTTCAGAGATAAAGCTAAGTGTCCAGCCAATTTGGCTCTCTCTGGGAATGCAAAGGAAGAGGTATTTATTTGGACCCTGAGAAAAATAAACAACAAAGTGGAGAGTTGAAATTATGTGCAATGTAAACAAGAGAGGAAGCGTTTATTGCAGATTCTTTCCCCAGCTTTGGACAGGGGAATGGAAGGTATGCTGTAGTTTGCAGCTTCTACTTGAGGAGGGAAGGAATTAGATAGCTCACCTAATAACCAATTTTCCAGTGAAATTTCAAGGCATTAGTGTTCCTTTTTCTCATCTCAAGGCAAGGCAGGTCTTGGTATACACTAACCTCCTTGGGACTCCTCAGAACAAAGGTAGTGGTTTGATAAACAAAGATTTGAGAGACACCTAGAATCTATGATACGACTGCTTGGTAAAATGCATGTGGTACATGAGACTGGTCTCACAAATCTGGGAGGAGTGGTTACCTTATGTACAGGAAATAGCATAGAGAATCAAAGAAAAAAGAAAAATAATAGGAAAGGTGTTTAAAACAAAGGATAAAACAAATTTCCAGAAACCCATTGTAATGAAATGAAGATTTAGTCAGTTGAGAATTTTAAAGTAGAATCATAAAGATGCTCATGGAGGTCAGAAGATAAATACATGGGCAAGGTAAAAATTCCAGCAAAAAGGGAAAATATAAACATTATCAAGTAGAACTTATACATTGAAGAAGGTAAGTGGATTGAAAAGTTTATTGGAGGGGTTCAGTAGCAGAGGCGATCCAATTAGTGAAAGGATCAACAAATTTGAAAATAGGTCGTGTGAAATCATTTAATTTGAACAGAAAAAAAAGAGTGAAGGTAGCTTAAGAGATTTATGGGGCACCATCAAGAATGTGGCTATGTCTATTATCAAAATCTCAATAAGAAAAATAAGAGACAGACAATTTATATAAAGAGATCATGGCTAAAGTTGAGGAATGAAATATACATCTTGATATAAAAAGCCTAAAGAAGCTTAATAAAATGAATTCAAGGAAACACATTCATACATCTTATAATATGATAGACAAAAGCATAAAAAGAGAAGTTTGAAAGCAGTAAATAAAGTCATTCATTCCTAACAAGGGAAACTATAAGACTATAAAGAAATTTTTCAGCAGAAACTTTACAAAGTAGAACGGAGTATGATGATACATTCAAAGTGCTAAACAAAATGAAAAGCATCCTATGGGTAGAAAGAATATTTGTGAATCCTATATTTGATAAGAGATTGATATACAGAAAATATACAAAGAACTCAACCTAATAGCAAAAACAAACAAAATCAAAATCTGAATAGAAAGGGGTCAGGGGAGTTGAGAGCCATTTTTCCAAAGGAGACCTGAGAATAGCCAACCAGCATGTGAAAATGTGATCATCAACAGCACTAATCATCTGGGCAAAACCATAAGAAGCTGTCATATTACATCTATTAGAATGAGTACTTTGAAAAAAGAAAAGAGATTTAAAAATGTGGGTAAGGCTATGAAGAAGGAAACCTCTGCCTACAGCTGGAGGGAATATAAGTTAGTACAGACTTATGGGAAATTATGGGGATAAATAACAACAAGCCCCTCTTCTGGGTGTGTACCCTAAAGAATTTACCCCATCTCCTCATAGAGTACAGCTGCTTACACACAAAGAAATATACTGTGTGGTCTTACATGAATATGGGATCTAAGGAGGTGGACTAGATAAAAACAGAGTGACACAGTATAGTGGTGAGGGGTGATGAAGAGAAGCAGGAGAAAGGGTACTGAGTGGTCATTACATAGGATGAATGAGTCTAGAGATCTGATGAACAGAATGAGGATTACACTTAAAAGCATTGTGTCCTGAATATTTGCTAAGAGAATGGATTTTAGGTCATTTTAACACATGGTATAACCACAGTAGATGATGGATATGTTAATTTGCTTCACTGTTGAAATGATGTCATTTTCTTGTTATATAGGTCTTGCTTTATCTTGGTCTTAACCATCCAGCAGAAAAGTATAAAAACAAAGCATAAAAAGTAAAGCCATATTAATATGCTGAGCTGTAAAAAGTTCAAGTCAACAACTTCTGACATTGCCAGTCTTACGGAAAACCCACTACTATTATGGACTACCGAACTATTTTGGAATATTTTGCTGAATTCACACACCTATAATATTTAAATGACAAAACTAAACAAAAAAAAGGGGATACAAATGAACGACCATTTTGCTGTATATTCAAAATAGTTAGGATAGATATACAGCTACATTCTCTTAATTCAATGAACAGAAAGATTTGTCCTAATAGTGTTTGTAAACAGGATATCATGTCTGCGTCTTGTACAATGAATAACCACTAAGACAACAATATGCAATGTGTTAATTATTGAAACTGTCCTACTAATAGGATTTGAAACTGTCTCATTGCTATTTGTTTCTCAATAAAACTATGGAAAAAAAAGAAATGATGTCATTATGTATATATGTATGCATATATATGTACATCTCAAATATATAAAATCAAAGAAAAATTATCTAAGAATTGAAACTGTGAGGGTGTCTATCTTATTGAATCTAATATATAAAGGAAGTCACTTACTCTGCCACCACCAAGTTCCAAATCCAAGTCTCAGGAAAGTACCTTCGTACAATCTCTTGTGCAGGAAGAGGAAGAGCCGTAGGAGAATGTGCACCAACCATGCCCATTGCGACGGGTTCAGCCATTCCGTATCGAAACGGAGATGCTTCTTTCGTAGAAGAGACAATAAAACAGTAAGAATAGTTGGTACGAAGGCGATGCTGAGGAGGGATTTCAACAGGTGCTACTAGAGAAATGGGTAGAGTGGTGAAATGGGGAGCAGAAGGCGGCCCTTGGTACCAAGTCACAGCTTCCAGGAGGAGATGACGACGTCGCTGAATTGGGAAGTATGAGAACAAGCTGGGTGTGCGGTGGGGGGCGGGGCCCAGGGCGAGACACGGGGGCTGCGCAAGAGCGCGGGGGCTGCCCGCAGCACTCCGTGGGGCCCGGCGAGCCTCTCCCTGCACTAAGTGGAGAGAGGACTGTGGGGCAGGGTTCGAATTGCTGGAGGTGGGTTCCTTCACGGAAACAAACATTGTAATAGAGCAGTGAAGGTCGTGAATTTGCAAAACAGCTTAGGAGCCTGCAAAGATCAAGGGCAGGAAAGACCCCTTGTTCCACAGTGTGTCAGAAAACCTTCGTTAACTTCTCTCCTCCTGGTGAACATTCATTGGGCAGTTTTCAAAGGAAAATGTCTATCAGTGTAATAAAATATACAGTGAATTATAAGTTAAAACGTTTGTAACAGCAAGAGATACGGTACTGTTCATCTGCATCAGAATGAACCACCCTTCCTTCCAACACGTCTCCCACCACTCTTGCGACTTTCTGAAGCAGCCCTGGAGTCCTTCATGAGTGTGTTCAGGTGGGTTCTTAAGGCTACCTCAGGGTCCTGGATTGGTTTCAAACATTTGCCTTTCATGGGAGAGAGCCACAAGCAGCGTGGTATTACATATCGCGAGCGAGGCGGATGGAGACACAGTGTGACGTTTCTGCAAACCTACCTTTCCACTAGGTGGCAATCAGCAGT
>NW_004524864.1:1045891-1049736 GCF_000260255.1 Octodon degus
TTTGTGGTACTGGGGCTTGAACTCAGGACCCTGCGCTTGCCAGGCAAGCACTTATTCTACTGAGCTATCTCCCTAGCCCTCAGTCTTCTTGAATGACTTTTGATCTCCTCAAGCAGGGCTAATCCTTTCCATTATTTCCATCTCTGCACCTGTGTCGTAGCCCTTTGTACAATCTGCTTGGTGCTCTTTCCAGATTTTCATCTGTAGGAGTACTGATATGATGAGCTTTGGATTTATTTTGCTTTTTAATTGGGAGCAAGAACTTTATGATATCTGGAGATAGGATATCATGTCTGCATCTTGTACAATGAATAACACTAAGATAACAATATGCAATGTATTAATTATTGAAAATGTGCCAGTATTTGGTTGTGAAACTGTCTCATTGATATTTGTTTCCCAAAAAAATTATTAAAAAGAAAAAAAAAGAACTTTATGCTATCTGAATCACAATTTCTTTCTTTTTTTACAATTAACATTTTTCTAATTTAGCTTAATATTTTAAATAAGATATTTTTACCTGAATAGCCCGCATATCCTACTGGGTGTTCAAGCCGCTCCACACGTGCACATAATTGGGGTTTTTGAATTTTTGAATTGGTGAATACCCTTAAGCCCATATCCTGTAAAAGAAATGATCACTGTATATGTGTGTATATATTGTAAAATATATCACATATGTAAGCAGGTACCTCTTTTCATTAAATTTAACAAACAGTGCAATGAGTCTAATATGAAGTTTTAATGCTTACAGTTATAGAATGAGTATCAGTAGACTATAGAAATAATTTAATTTTGTCATTTAAACTCTTTCGATAGCAATTATGCTATGTGATGGTTGTAAATATCACAAAACTATCAATTTTAGTAAGAAAACAAGCTTATTTAATAGTCCAAAAGCTTCCTGTCTTGATTCTGCTGCTTTTAGCAGATCTCCTGTAATTAGTGACTTTGGAGAAGTCATCTGACCTTTCCATTCCTTAACCTCAAGTAAATATTTTATTTTATTTATGCTCAATATTTTAAGTACTGACTTTCTCATACACACACACAGAGAGAGAGAGAGAGAGAGAGAGAGAGAGAGAGAGAGAGAGAGAGAGAACTGGCTTTCCCCAATGCAGACACTTTACCTTTAGGAAGCCATGCATATCTTTTTCATTTGTATTGGGTGCCGGGAAATACAGGATTCCATTAATGTAGGCATTGGGAAGACTGACGCAGCCTTCGCTGTTTTCTTCCTGCTGATTCAGGCTTCCAGGGAAGCCAGTGAGGTCTTTTATTGGCAGCAGATCATAAACCTGTGCAATTCAGAGCACATAAAGGGAATCTTCTTTGTGCCTTGTTTTTTTTTTTTAAAGTGCAAGAAGCAAAGAATAAGAATAACCACCGCCAGACTTTCTTTGAGTGACCTCCTTGCTTTGGTAATTTATAGAGCAGGTGTGAATCATTTTCTTTGAGCAGGTTTTCCATTATGGAAATGTTTGTCCATTTCAGAAAAAGTTGAGATATTCCCATCTAATTCATCAAGGGTCATAGTACTAGTGGGTTATACCACTCAGAGGCAAACACTGGACTCAATACTAAAATGCAACAAAACTTCATTTATTGAGAAACTCAGGTCTGCTCTATTTGAGACACTGTATAATAAAACTTTGGGATAATAGAAAGAATTGATGATTTTGTCTATGGCTAGAAATGATTGAATATGTTTCTAAATGGGCACATGAATAAGCACTACACATATCCTATAGTATTTCTCTAAGTTACTACAATAGTATTTTAGGACTTGACTTAAAACTTTATTTCTTGTAAGTTCGTGTTCTTTCCATGGGTACTACAGACTAGAGCTGCCCTACCCAACACTGATATTTTCTTTATTTTATTTTTCAACTTTCTCCAATTTTTTAGAAGTTAATTTTAAATGGTAAAAAACAAATGGCAGAAACAAAGACACAAGCCGAGTAACAAGCAACAGTACAAATGGTACAGTTTCAAAACAAGAATAACAGGTATATTATTCATGGACACAAAATGGTCCGGATCTTCACACAAGACACAAGTTCACAAAATTCTGAAAATAGTGTTTTCAAATCTGTTTGAAAACAGGAAAACATAAGCCTGCTGCCAGGCGCACTACACTCAGTGTGTAGGAGTGTGAAACGGATTGGAAAGACTTGGTTAGCAAAACGAATAGTCTGACACTTTCTCAAAGGCAACTCCCTCTTTTTTTTTAAGCAGGTAAAAAAAGTCATTTTATTTTATATTTTCTTTTTACTTATAATTTAATTTATGCAAAAATCAGCATAGATTACTTTCTCTTTTTCACTTGAATATTTTACTTACTTACTTCTATATTTATTTATTTTTTTGGCAGAACTGGGGATTGAACTCAGGCCCTTGCACTTGCCAGGCAAGTGCTTTTTCTACTGAGCCATCTCCCTGGCCCCTCACTTGCATATTTTTTTAAATTTATTTATTATTTATTTGTGTGTGTGTGTGTGTGTGTGTGTGTGTGTGGCCAGCTCAGCCCACCAGGGGGCGGGGTTGGCTGGCATGTGGTGCTGGGGGATCGAACCGCGGTCCCTGTGCTTTGCTAAGCTTGTTCCAAGTAGGTGCTTTAGACCACTGAGCCATCTCTCCAGCCCCTCACTTGCATATTTTGATAGTTATTTATTCTATTATTTTTAAAAAAAGAATAAAAAAATTTAAAAAACCCCATTAGAAACAATAGAGAATTTCACTAAACAAAATGATAGGAATTCAACAACTCCCTTTTCACATTCCCTGTTTTCCCTCCCTGCCTAATTTTTTTCTAAAGTGTATCTTGTATTGTATGTCTCATCTATGAATATGTAAATTCCATAGGGATGGAGTTTTCTTTTTTCAGCTCACTTTTAGATTCTTTTAGCACTTGGTGTAGTCCTTAGAACCCAACAGGTACTCACAAACATGTATGGAATGAATTACATTGCCTGGAGCCAAGGGCTTTATTGTTAAAACACTAATCAAGGATTGAGAGGAACTAGTATCCTACTACTAAATATTGGAGAGTGTCAAAAATAAAAAAAAAAAAAAAAAAAAGAAAGAAAAAGAAAAAGAAAAGTAAAAAAATGAGCTGGGGAGACGGCTCAGTAGAATAAGCGCTTCCCTGGCAAGCATAAGGGCCTGAGTTGAATCCCCAGTTCCATCAAAAAGAAAAAAAAAAAAAAAGTAAAAGGAAAGTGTCTACTATATTATTAGCAATAAGCACATGAATATTACCCTATTCATTTAAATTTTATACACTGTGAACAAAACAATTATGACAGTATTACTCTTAAATAAGATTGTCTGCTGTATCTCCCAACCAGAGTTATGATAATTTAAAAAACCTTTGAGAACTAAACATTGTGTCAAAGGTAGAACATTAATATGACCACATAGGGCCAGGGAGATGGCTCAGTAGGATAAGCTCTTGACTGGCAAATGCAAGGATCTGAGTTTAATCCCCGGTTCTGCCAAAAAAAACAAAAACAAAAACAAAAAAAATATGACCACATAGCCCTGTCTTCCACTATTCAAATGCATTTAATATCGTCTTTAATAGTATTCTAATACTTTCATTTAGAATCTTATTTATTTAGAAGGACCAAAAAGTAAGAGCTGTTCTCTTAGAAGTTTCTGTTTTAGAGAAATAAAAATATAAAATTCCCTTTTGTGAAATTTTGACAGAAAAAAACCTTCAGTAAGAATGTATTCCAGTTTACTTCATATTGAAAGTTTGAAGATATGAATAAGCTATTAGCACATGTCTTTAAGTAGTTAAGAATGATAGCATACCATTGTACTATGTTTTATATTAACTC
>NW_004524864.1:1050141-1056038 GCF_000260255.1 Octodon degus
AATTAATTAATTGGCATCAGGGATTGAATTCAGGACCTTGTACTTGCCAAGAAGGTGCTTGTGCTTCTGAGCTATCTCCCCAGCCCTCAATTATATACATTTTTTTTCCTTTGGTGGAACCAGGAAATTTTATACACATCTTATAAAAACAAAAATCTGAAATGCTCTTTAGCCTGTGGAGAGTTAGTGTAAGCAAATATATCACCTCCATTAAGCTTTTCAAAAATTAAAAGAAATCGTTAGCACATGTTTATGATATGTGATGACTATGTTAATCATGGGATATTGGTAAGTACATGTGTCACCTGGGTCATTTGTAGCCCTTTCCCCTCTCTTCTGCTCCCCTTCCCTCCTCTTCCCTTCATCTCCTCTTCCCCTTCTCCTTCCTCACTTTCACCTCCCCCATTCCCAGATTTAAATATTAAAAATAGGTTGAAAACCCTTATTACTGGTTTACATCACTTTGGGATTTCAGGGACTTTGGATATAATATGGTGTCTTTTATATCATATAAATATAATTTATGAATGACTCCCGCTAGGCCTCGGTGAGAGTTACTCCTGTCTTCTATTTTGCATATTTGTCCCTCTCACACAGAACTTTCCAGTCTGTCTTACATGTCCTCTGGCTGTGTGTGGGGGTGACCTGACAACCACATTTAGGTTTGCGTTGCTCTATGACCTAGACCAACATAACTGAATGAATCATAAGTCCTTTATGGTTAATTTTCATTACATTTTATCTTTTAATTTTTTTTTTTTTTTTAGGGTTGCAGAGACAGCTCAGCAGTCTAAAGCCCTGCTTAGACTGTTTTTCAGCCTCCCAAGGACAAGCTAGGCAGGCACAAGGACCAGGGTTTGAGTTCCGGTACTGCATGCTGTGCCAGTCCTGGAACCCCTGGCATGCTATTCTGGACACCAAAACTGGGGGTGCTGAGACAGAGGATCACTATGAGTCTGAGCTGCTTAGAGAGACCCTGCACCAAGTACACAAATAAATACATGATTTAAAATATATTTTTTTATTTATCTCAATGTGTTAATTTTTATTAACTTTTCTCACCCGTTCAAGCAAGTAGTGTGCGTATGCATGTACCTGTATGCGTGTGTATTGATAGAAAGAGGAGAGATCATATGAAGTTATCTTCCTCATGATGAAAAGAACACACAAAAGCTGAAAACCTTAAGCAAATGATGAAAATATTTTTTTTCTTTTTTTTGAGACAGGATCTTTCTATGTAATGCAGGCTGGCCTTGAACTGACTACGTAGCCTGGGCTGGCCTCTCCTGCCTCAGCCTTCTGAGTGCTGGATTACAGGTGTGGCCTCTCCTGCCTCAGCCTTCTGAGTGCTGGATTTTAGGCGTGCTCACCATGCTCAGCAGGTCAATAGCATTTCAAGAGGTCTTACTCTACTCCGGCACTTCCCCTTGCACTGAGCCCCTTGCAAGAGTCCTTCTGATCCCCAAGGCAGAGGGGAACTCACAGAGGAGGCGGAGAGCTCGGCCTCGGGCTTCAGGAGCAGCACACTTTGGTCCACGGCCCGCAGGGCACAGAGTGACTGAGGAGCAGCTGTGACGCGGAGGTGTGTGTGTGACGCCGGGAGGCTCTGTGCCGGGCTGAAGCTCAAATCCACCTGGCAAATTGGGGATAAAGGGCAGCAAAATGCATTTCTGAATTTCGCCATGTCTTCTGAAATTTAAGTATGTTCCTGAAGTTTCAGGCCTAACTACTTTGCCTTTCTGGTGGTTGGCATTATGCCAGTACTGAGATTTTTGTCCTTTTTACTTTGCTTTGATCCTCAGAATTTAATTGAGTCGTTTGTAATGATTCCTAATTATTCTGATAAACTAATTAATTTTGAGGTGTCTTTTTAAAAATCTTTGATGCACAATAAGGTGCTCACCAAATCTGGTGGTATGCACCTGGGTCTAAGAGCCCGTGTATTTTGTTCTGTTTACTTGTAGTCCCCAAAACTGAGCTGCATGTCTCCCAGCATTTCATTACAGAAGGAAGTATGATCTGTGACACTGGGTAAGAGACAATGCTGTGCTGAGAATTTTACAAAATGAACCAGCTCTTGGCCCTGCTCAGCATTTCCAGAGAATTCACTGAACTGTTGGGCCTTAGAGCTCTAATGTAAAAAATACTGGTGTTGGCAGTAACTACTAGTTTGAAATCTTGAAATTGTGTGATATAAAATACCCACCTTGTTGGCTAGACACTTTTCAACCTCATATTTTGCAGAATCCCCAATGATTTCCCCGTCAGGTAAAATGGCATAGATGAGAAATCGAGAAACAGGAGCCAAGTCCGACTCCACAGGGATCAATATGGAGAAATGGCCTTTGGCTGGAGCACAGTGAGGGGGAGAAAACAGTCATGGGTTAGACATCTCCCCTGGGCTGAAATAAAATTATTCTGCTGCAAAAGCCTGTTTAGAAGCTTGGTAGCCTATTTATAATTTCTATAGTAGAAATATTTACCATTTCTAGTAGTAGATATCACAAACGGTACATGTAAGGAGTCAATAACTATCTCTAGAAACACCAGAATTTGAAAAAAAAGAAAGCTGTATGAAAGTGATTTCTTTTTTTTTAATTTATTTTTTTATTTGTGTGTGTGTGTGTGTGTGTGTGTGGCCAGCTCAGCCCACCAGGGGGCGGGGCTGGCTGGCATGTGGTGCTGGGGGATTGAACCACGGTCCCTGTGCTTTGCTAAGCTTGTTCTAAGTAGGTGCTTTAGACCACTGAACCATCTCACCAGCCCCTGAAAGTGATTTCTCCTACATAAATTGTATACAAACCTCTCACCGGTTTTCAGCTTTATCTAAACGACATAGAGCTCTGATGCTACCTAAAGGCATGAAAGAGAGCTAGCTTGCTTCTGTTTGATCTAGGTCTCACCCTAGAAGAGGAGACGGAGCATAAGATTATGAGATGGAACAGGAAGAGTTTCTAACACATTGTATTTGTGCTTATATGCTCTTTACTCTTCTGTGACACAAACATCTTTTTCTCCTTAAGTGAAGGATGCTGCTGCTTTGGTCCCTATTTTTCTGATGTTTATGTTGACAGCCTACCGTGATGCGTCTCTGCTGGAACAAAGGAATACTTCGTGATATTTCCCCAGCAAGTCAGTCTCCAGACTCCTCTAGAATCAGAGTTTCCTTAAAAGGCTCACAGGGAGGTCTCATGCACTAACAGAAGTATCAAATTTAGCCCTCAGTAGTTGTAACTTCCTTTGTATGAGAAATGAGATACTTAAACAGACATAAACGACTCTACACAACCTGGTATGTAGAAAGCACCTTCCCTCCTTCCTGTTCTCTAACTCAGTTCTGAAAATCTGATTTTGAGAAGAGGGCCCAGAAGTATTTATAGCAAACATTTAGAATGTGGGTAACATACACACAACATCTACATTTCACAATCTAAACAGAATAGGGGGAAGAAAAAAAATTGGATAAAAGTGAAGGCAAGAAGCATTCTTTTTTTCCCTAACTCAACTTTCTCCTTTTTTTTTTTTTTTTTTTTTTTTGTATTTGTTAGGCAAGGGTCTACAGGGTGTTCAGGGTCTGACTACTAGATCAGACTTGTAGTGATCTGCCTGTTTACAGCCTCCCAAGAGCTGGGATTACAGGCATGCGCCATCATGCTCAGTCTCAATTGCTGACTCAGCACGCCTCTGGGGTAGGGCCAGCACAGCAGGCCCAGGGATCGAACCTGGGGCCCCTGCACCTGCTTGCAGGTGCTTGAATCCACTGAGCTATTCGGCCGGGCCTTTCCTTGTTGTACTGAGATGGAAATGATCTCCATTTGAAAGTATTCCTGATCTATCTATAGAGTCAGGTTGAATGGGCATAATGGGGCAGAAAGGTGCAGATTATGGAAATACTCACGATTTCCCTGGTCCACAGCAATCTTCTGAGCCCCAGACTGGACAATGCCTCCCTTGGCCATTATCTGCAAAATAGAAATAAAGGGAAACTTAGTTTGCCTTAATAGAGATCTTATTCTAGACTTGGCAGTGATCAGACCCAAGAGAAGTGAAACATTAAAAATGACAGAGAAGTCAAAATATCCAAACAGCTTTACCATTTCTTGTCCCCCAGAGGACTTTTGGCTACAGAGAGGTCAGAGCATGACCTTGCTTCTCACCAGGTAATAGAAGACGAGCTCCTTTAGCTCCTGTTTATTTAGAATGTAGTGTGCCTGGATATTTTGCGTTTGGCCACATGGCAGTTTCCTGGGAACAGGCTCAAGGTGGACAAAGCTGTGGCTTAGGGAGAACACAGCGTTCGCAGTGTGATGTGCATCTTCATTTACTTCAGACAGCCAAAGGTAGTCATAACAGTGAGTGTTTTCCTTGTGTTTGACCTGAAGGATCAGACAAAAATATTATTTTTGGGAATAGGTTGTCCTACATAAGTTTATTGTTCCACCTAACTAGTAGCTAGGCATCTTGGCTCTACGGTGAGAAAAACCTTTGTTTTTGTCTGTATCAAATGCAAGCACGATTTGCACCGTCACACGGCAGCTGACTCTGGGGCTGGTATTTACGTATTTGAAGAGCAGCAAAGGAGGTATCTGTGACTCTGCCAGTTGCTCAACATTTCCTAGTCTGTTTTACCTGGTACATAGGCAGATGGGAACACTTGCACTATAAAACCTCATGGAAGAGAGTGAGTAATCTCTAGAAATCAGAGAATTGTGCTTTTGACAGTCTCTGTCTCCTATATCTTGGATTTCAATGGGGTTTTACTAATAATTGAAATATTGCGAGCTTAGGGATTTGAGAAAACTTGTGCAGGGCACTGGTTAAAGAGTTGAGTTGAATTAGTTGATGTTTAATTTCCTGGGGCTGTCTGAGGTTATTTTTACTAGGCATCGCATGCAGTTCTGAGCTCTTAGACTGAATCGCCTCCACTTGGCTTGCGTTTCCAGCGTTTCTTCACGTAGAAGCTGTTCCTCAGCTCTTTCCAAGCTTCCCCTATCATCATCCAAGTCCCCAAGCACCCTGAGGGAATCTTCATGCCAGAAAAAACACTTTGTTCTGAACTCGATGTTATGTTTTGCTGATAATATTTATGATGCTCAAAGAGAGGAAACATTTACAAAAGTAATATTTTCATTGTTAGTACTAGTATAATCCTGGAACATGGGAAGCATTTCAGAGACTGCTTGATTAATAAGTGAGAAAACATTTCAGTTTAGTAGAGGCTTTTCTTCCATTTACTTAAAACCAAATCAATAAAATATACTATTTATCCATTTTTATGTACATCAAGTGGAGGGCTACCATTTTTATGAGTGTACAATACCCATTGTATCCCAATAGTTAGAAACATATATTATTATCCCTGTTGATGAATGGATTGTATGACCTACAGAAAAAGTTGCATGCAGACAGGCCATTTGTTCTAAAGTAGCAGGACAACTACAGTAAGACAGTTTATAAAGTGCATATTTCTGGAACTAGATAGTATTCTGTAACAATGGGATTTATAGTAGAAGGATATAATTGCTAAAGAAACCTATTGAATGCTTAATGTGTATTATTTAATTTAATTTTCACAACTACTCCATACATTGGCTAGACACTCATTTTTTAAACCCTGCTTACAGGTTAAGAACTAAAGCATAATGGTTTGTCTAGTTACTTGTCATTAATGTGGAGTTGAGACAATGTATTTTATCCAGTTTATTTGATTTTGATTCTAGACCCCAATTAAAAAATATGGCAACAATCACAAGCATAATCGCCATCTTCATAATCTTTAGCGTGCATGTCAATAGTATTAAGTATATCTTTTTTTTTCAAAGTTTTATTGATAAACAGATAGCAATGAGACAGTTTCAAATCAAATCGGAAGTACAGTTTCAACAAATAATACACTG
>NW_004524864.1:1056718-1067696 GCF_000260255.1 Octodon degus
TTTTTTGTGAAAAAGAGTCTCACTATGTAGTTTAGGCTGACCTTGAACTTGTGGTATCCTCCTGCCTCCTCCTCCTAAGGGCTGGGAATCACAGGCATGTGCTACCATGCCTGGTAGTTATTCTGTTTTCTATTTTTGTGGCTTTGACTACTTTAGAAGCCATCAGTCCTTAACTACTAACTTACTTTGTATAGGTTTACTTATTCTGGATGTTTTATACATAGTGGTATCCCAAGCATGAAACCCTTTGTGTTTCCTTAAATGATCTTATAGCTATTCTTTCATGAAAAATTTTTGAATAAGAATATACATAAAGCTATGTAAGCAATAGTTAAAAAGTAACCTAGCATATGTGGAACTGTATAATATGTGTTTGTGTATCTTTATTTGTTAGTACAATGGTCTCAAAGTTCATCCACCTTGTAGCATGTGATAATGTTTCCTTCCAAGGTTAAATGCTATTTTCTTGTATGCATATAGGATATATATAAGGAAATATACTTTTTCTTTATCCATTATCTGTTGATGAATATCAGGATAGTTTCCACCTCTGGGTTATTATAAAGACCTGCTATGAATATATGTGTGCAAATATCTCTTTGAGACTCTGCCTTCAATTCTTTATTTTTGGAAACAGAGTGGTAATATTTATGACCCTCAAAGAGAGGGAACATTTATAAAATATTATTTTCATTGTCAATACTAGTATAATCCTGGAACATGGGAAGCATTTAGGATAATTATTGATTAATAAATGAGAAAACGTTTCACTTTATTAGAGACTTTTCTTCCATTTATTAGAGCTTAAATTAGCTTAAAAATTTTAACTGATACATATTCATGGGTGCTATGCAATGTCCTGATCCATCCCTACATTGTGTAACATTTAAATTAGGTTTGACATATCTACCTCATATTTATCACTTCTTTTTGGTAAGAATATTAAAAATCCTTTCTTTCAGCTTTAAAAAATACTTTCTTTTAAAAAAATGTATTTGGTTGTTATAGGGTCTCACTACATAGCTCTGACTTGTGGTAATCCTCCTGCTTTCAGCCTCCCCAGTGCTGGGATTACAGGCTTGCACCACAAAACCTGGACTCTGGCTAGCTCAGCCAGCCCCCGGGGTGGGGGTGGCACAGCATGTGGTGCTGGGGTCAAACTGCGGTCTCTGCACTTGCCTAAGCAGGCGCTTTAGTCCACTGAGCTATCTTGCCAGCCCCTAAAAAATACATTCTTATTACTTATCATCACCTTACTCTGTAAGAGAATGATCACTGAAATATACTTAGAATTAGGATTAGTAATACTGTTTTTTAAGTTTTTGAGTAACTGCCACACTATTTTTCATCAGTGTCATTTCCACTAATGTTGGTAGAACCTAACTACACGATAGTATCTCTTTTTCATAGACTTTTGAAAAGTTGACCTCAAATTGGTTTCTAATTTGTTTTTTTTCCCACCCAAAGGAATGCACATAATTTGGAAGTTCCTCTTTTTTTTAGCTCACAAGTTTGCTCCTGAGGCTGCTTTGTCAGTCACTGTGTTCCATACTCACCCGAACATTCAAGGAGGGGCCCACAGTGTCAGTGATGTTGATGGAGAACTGCACCAGGCCATTCTCATCTGTGGTCGCGTTGAAGTGGTAGTTAGCTTCAGAGGCTGTGATAGTGACGGCTTTATGTGGCATAGGGACACCCTTGCCATCCACTAGGCGCACCTGGAGATTAAAAGCTGTGGATCAGCTCTATGGATAATAACGAAGAGGCACCAAGCATTCATTTCATTACAAGTATTATTTGAGAGTCTCCTCTCTGTTGTACACAGTTCCAGACATTGAAGACAGCAGAGACGAGAAAAGGATTTTTGTGTCACAGAGCTTATAGCCTGGTGTAAGAGATAGGTGCTAAACAAATATATACATACTGTAGTTATTTAGTAGTAATCCTAAGGAAAAAAAGAAAATATTGCGCATGGATAGAGTAGAAGGGTGACCTATTGTAACAATGATATCTAGTCTATATTGTAAAACTGGTGATTTTTTTCATTAAGAATTACTTTTTTTTCCCATTTATGTATTTGTTACAGGGTTTCACTATGCAGATCGGACTTGAAGTGATTCTCCTGTTTTCAGCCTCCCCTGTGCTGGGATTACAGGTGTGTGCCACCATGTCCAGACTCTGTCACCGGCTCAGCGTGCCCCAGGGGTGGGGCCAGCATGCCATGCTAGATGGGGAATTGAAGCCCTGTCCCTGCGCTTGCCAAAGCAGGTGCTTAGTCCACTGAGCTGTCTCACTGGCCCAAGGACTACTTTTTGTTTTTGTTTTTTTTTCTCCATAATTTTATTGTAAAACAAATAGCAATGAGACAGTTTCAAATCAAATTACTAGGACAGTTTCAATAATTAACACATTGCATACATTCTTCCTAGTGGTTAACTGCTGTACAAGATGTGGACATGATATACTATTTACAAACACCATTAGAACAAATCACTCTATTCATTAAGAGAATGTAACTATATATCTATCCCAACCACTTTGAATACACAGATACAAAACGGACATTCATCTGTATCCCCTTTTTTGGTTAAGTTCTGTTATTTGAATATTATAGGTGTGTAAACTCAGCAAAATATTCTAAAAGAGTCCAGTAGCCCATAATAGTATTGGGTCTTCCGCTTGACTGGCAATGTCAGAAATTGTTGACCTGAGTCCCCTACAGCTCAACATAACAGCATGGCTTTACTTCTTATACTTCATTTTTATACTTTTCTGCTGGATGGTTAAGACCAAGGTAAAGCAGGATCTATGCGACAAGAGTTGTAGCTTTTGGGTCTGTAAGGCCAGTGAAATCCCCTCAGGATTTATCCTGAGATCCTGTACCTCAGATTGTAGAACCTTTGTTAGTGTCAGCCATGTGAAGCACTATTTTTTGAAGTTAAAAAGAATTTTCACCTACACAGAGTGTGATATTTCAATACGTGTATAATACACAATGAACAGATTGGGACAACCAGCACAGTTATCATTTCTTTGTTTTGGGAACTGGATCAGTACTGATAAATGATCTACAAAATCCAAATTTGTCAATGAAGTATTTAGCCAAAGTTCAAAGACAAAGATAAGCATAAAATTCTGATTCTTTGTCATTTAGTAAGTCTTATGACAAGAGTTATAGTTATTTAACAGCAACAAATTATAAACAAGTATGTCTCTGAGAAACTAAAAAGTGTGCTACATTTTTATTTTGAGAAATGGCCAACATTACTGAACATCATTAAACTTTCTAGAATATACTCCATTTTGTTCAGTACAGTCTTTATTATTTTTATTTTTTTGTGGCCCTGGGAATTGAACCCTGGCATTCTCAGACACTCCTTACTCTCAGTTCTGTTTTTTTATTTTGAAACAGGGTCTAGGTAAATCACTAAGTTGTGCAGGCTGGGTTTGAACCTGCAAGCCTGCCTCAGTCTCCCAGAATACTGGTATCACATGTGGCTCCCATACCCTGATTCTTTAAAGCCTCCTTAGCTGAAACCCTATTTAGAATGTGACAGGCAGTCGCTATACACTGAGCCGTACACAGCTGATCTCAGACTTCTGGAGTCAGAAAGTTTCCTTTGCCCTTTTGCTTACAATAGAAAAGTGACAATAGGAGATTTGTTTGTGTGGATCGGTGGTAAAAATCATAAATCTAAAATTTAGAAACCTAAAGTGGGATTTTTTTTCCCTAGAGATGCACTTTTCCAAAATACAGAAATTAATGTAAACATACCTATCAAAGAAATAGGCACAATAGAGTCTTTAATACTTAAAACTTACAACTGCCTATCCAGTCATTGTTATACAAAGTTAGTATTAAAAGTATGTTGTAACCGGTTACCATGAATTTTTGAGATTCTTGAGAGAAAGTGTAATAAAAACCAGCTGTATATATAGCATAGATACAAAGAAAGAACAAGATAGAAGAGAGATAAATAGCAAGTAGGGAGAAGTTCAAATACTTCCTCAAATTATGCATTCTGTTTTTTTTTTTTTTTGTGTGGGGGTGTGTGTGGGTGTGTGCGCGCGCAGGGTCTCACTATAAAGCTCAGACTTGCAGTGATCCTCCTGATTTCTGCCTCCCTAGTGCTGGTATTACAGGTCTGTGCTGCCACGCCCAGACTCCATCACTGGCTCAGCGTGCCCAGGGCGGCTGGGGCTGGCACTGAATGCGGTGCCAGGGATTGAACCCTGGCACCTGAGCTTGCCTACCCAAGCGCTTAGTCCCCTGAGCTATCTTGCTGGTCATTCACGTTCTGTTGTTTTAAAAATATTTCCATATATATGCTAATTTGTTTCATTTATACTAGTAGTTTACCTTAGTTCACTGAAAAGAAAGTTTGTGTTATTATGTTTCTTTTTTGTAAGAATCTTTTTGGTTTATGTCTTTTTTTTTTTTTTTTTGGTTTCTGGTGGTACTGGGGACTGAACTCAGGACCTTGTGCAATATATACAAATACTATTACATGAAGATAAGAGTAGAAAATTATTGCTATTCTCTTTTTAGTTGGTTATGAAAAAAAATTTTTTTTTTACAAAAAAAATTTGGTTTTTTTTTCTTTTGTATTTTAGGGAAGGGTCTACAGGGTGTTCAGGGGCTTACTACTAGATCAGACTCATAGTGTTTACAGCCTCTCAAGTGCTGGGATCACAGGCGCGTGCCACCACACCCAGTCTCAATTGCCATCTCAGCACGCCCAGGGAGTGGAGCTGCCACGGCAGGCCCAGGGATCGAACCCCAACCCTTGTGCCTGCTTGCAGGTGCTTTAATCCGCTGAGCTACTTGGCTGGCCCTTATGTTTTATTTTTTTCATAAAACATTAGAGACTGCCTGACGGTAAACATGGAAAGGAGACTGAAGGATATCAATAACACAATGTTGTTGAAAAGTAAAAAAGGAAAAATCCTCCTGATTTTGATAGGACTGTAGAAGGATTTCACATACAGATTTAAAGTGAGTAGATCTATTTTTACGGGTTTTGCTGCTTTAGTTATATTTTCTGTCTCTTTTATATTAATGACTAATATTGCCTGGGCATAATTTTAGCAGAAACTGTGCCTGCAGGTGTGAAGTAGGTAAGTCTGGGTTTTTACCACGGTCAGATGCTCACCTGCCCAAAGAAGGGGATCCCTGCTCTAATGTGCGAGTCCACGTTCACGAAGGAGAGCTTGCTGATGGTGGTCGTGATTTCACTGGATCCCGTCCCCTTCAACTGAACACCTGCAAAAGACGCAGCAGAAGGAAAAGAATGGTTCATTTTGGGAAGAGCGACGTTCGGCTAAGGAAATACATTAGTATCCACTGTTCCTTCTACCGTATTCTGTGGGACACAAACCTGTTCCTTCTTCTTGGATCTGGGCCTCCGCTCGGAGCTGCATTTCGTACTCTTTCCTCCTTAGCTGGAAGTCACTGGTTTTCACTTTCTGTGAGAAGCAGCCTTGGCTGTTTAGCTAAGGGGATCGTAAAGCATAGACACAGGATACAAGTTGTATTGAGTAGATTTGCATTCAATCAGTGTGTGATTAATTAACAGATATCTTTTGGGGACAACATAATTTAGGCATTTTCTATAGTGAGGACACAGAATATAATGTGCAGAGACAAAGATCATTACTTGGCACAACCCTAAGATTTTAGCGTCCGAAATGCCCTGGAGAGAATGGGACGGAAATTCTGTGTTTTAAGTGATTTTACTGTAGCAGGCAGCTAACTCTTCATCAAAGGTTGGGTCCCCTTCCCACTTATCTTTTTATTTTTTAAAGAATACAAAATAATAGAAAATTATTTTAAATAGTAGTAGAAAAACAGCATTAGAAATGATACGGAATTTCTCTAAACAAAGTAATAGGAATTCAACAATGGTTGCTGTACTGCATGATGTTATCTTCACTTTAGTTGTTCAGGTTACCACATATAAACGTGTAAGACGGGTTTGAAGAAAAAGCAAAAGAAAATAAAAAAGCTGGCCGAGGCTGGACGCGGCCTGCCCATCCGAGGACTTCGTTCCCTCTCTGGCCTCTAGATGGAGCCATGGGAAAGGTGCTTGGTCATTGAGCGGATTGATGCTCTTCCCAGCTAAGGCAATTTTTTAAAAATTCAAATTTTTCCTTTTTTTATTGTAGAAGTAGATACCCACAGTGGCTTTGGGTGCCTCAGTTTCTGTTCTTATGGAGCATCAACAGTGAGAAATTCGAAGAAATAAATAATTCCTATTGTGGTACGCCACTGTTTTAAAAATCACTAAAGCAAGGGTGGAATTCTTTCCCAGATCACCCCCTTCCTGACTTGGCACGCGGCACACCCCCCCGCTGGGGCAACACTGCCTTTATTTCAGTACCTGGAAGGTCAAGTTCTCAACCTACCTGTTGCCTGAAGTTCTTACAGAAAGCCTGAGACTCCTGGCCATAGCAGCGGGAAGGATTATTATAATTTCTGCAAATGCTCAGAGTCATGTTTCCTGGGACAGGCTTTCCATACGTGTATCTGTCAGGAGAACATTGCCAAGTGAATCAAAACAGACAGAGAACAACTCCACTGTATTTACGCCTATCTCCACTTCCCTTTTGGCGACTGCGTATTTACTCTTCGTACTTTGCTCTGATTCCTGTAGGACCTGCCTGATGTTAGGGGCAAGCAAACTGAACAGTGACTTTCCTTTAGCAAATCTCCAGTGCACCATTCTACCATGTATTATATTCTTCTCTTTTCATATCTCTTTCCCTTGAATTTTCATTCTGATATCATTTCAATTGTGCCTTTTTATTACAAAAGCTATTTTTAAAAAGAAAATTCAACACCAATAAAATAAACATAATAAAAGGCAAATAGGATCTTTTTGTGATCTTGTATCCAAACTAGTAATGTGATGGTGTTTTCTTGATATAACTATCTCTTTATATTTTATTCACATTTTATAAAATTAGGATTGTGTAATAAATATGTCATGGATGATTGTGTTTTCAGGGCATTTGTTCCTTTGTTTCCTCTATATTTTGATTTTGAGAGCCCCAGTTTACTAGTTATGTAGGACTGGGTAGTTGGTGGCCACTATTCTGAAACAGCACTTGGTAAGAGCCTGGAAAGTAGCAGGTGCATTGCATACATGGTGTTTAGGAAGGACAGTTTTTTTTTTTTTTTTTTTTTTTTTTTACCGGGGATTGAACTCAGGCCCTTGCACTTGCCAGGGAAGCACTTATTATTTTTTTTTTTTTTTTTTTTTTTGTTTGGTTTTGCTTTGCCTACTCTTACTGCTGGGGTTACTCTGGGACTCCAGGGATGGGGTCCAAGATGCTGGAAGCATGAGTTATTGAGTGAAGTCATGCTCAGTCTCCTGGGTAAAAATAGCATGCCCAAAGCATGTGACACGCTTGAAGTAGACTGATGAGTTAGGGGGAATTTGGGCTCATACCTGTCTCTAAAGGTTTATGAATCTAGGCACCTGTGGCTTCAAGATAAGGTAAATAACCTGTTGATTGAATTGCCTCTGTAATCAATGTCAATTATCTCATTAGTATGTGTTTTGTTATTTCTAGTTAAGAGAAAGCCATTGTTCTTTAGCCCAATTTATACTGTGTGTGTGTGTGTGTGTGTGTGTGTGTGTGTGTGTCCCTTTCAGAGTTAATCTTAGTCTTAGCAGCACAGCCTCTCTAAAAATAATTCTTTATCCCTTCATAGATGTAATAATGCAGATACATACATGAAATAAAATAAGAAACAGAAAAGCAACAGAATATTCTAGAGATGGGAATTCTCCCAAAGTACTTAAAAGTATTTATGTTGCCAAAATGCTTTGAATTGGAGCCTCCTTTAAATACTTCCCCATGAAAGACTAATGAAGATAAAAACTGGGAAAAAAGGAAAAAGTCAACTTACCGGCCACACACTGACACAGTAAACTCTTGTTCCGTGATGGTTATCTTCCGTGGCATGGACACTTGTACCTCAAATTTGGGGAGAACTGTTGATTGGTGATAAAGAATTGGAGATTGGTGACTGTTTCTCAGCTTTTGGGACATTAATATTGTCCAGTTCTCTAGGAATATTTAAGGTCTTTGAAAGGGTCCTCTATTGTTAATTGTATCTGTGTGCTCCTTGCTTTCCAAATAGAGAGTTTGGTTGGAGGCTATGACTGATCACTGATAAATAATGCAACAGTCACTATTGTACTATGAATAACCACTACAAGGACAACAATATGCAATGTATTAACGGTTGAAACTGTCCTATTAATCGCTTTTGAAATTGTCTCATTGCTATTTGTTTCTCAATAAAATTAATAAAAAAGAAACAGTCACTAAAAATCATGTTTTATGTATTTTTTATGCTAAATATCACCAACAAAATAACCAAGTTATAAAAAGTTTTATTTGCAAATCATTGATGTCCTCACTGGTGACAAGTCTAATTAGTTTTACTCTAACTACAACCTTACCCATGGAAAATGGAAAAACTGCAAATCAACTCAAGTTCTAGATTCTAGAAGTTCAAGTATGAAGAAAAATGTTCTGTGACTTTCCATGAGCCATACCAAATTCCTCCACAGTGAAGGGGTGCTCTATTCTTTTCCCGGAGTCCTTCAGTACCACCATCAGGTAGCGGCCCAGCAGGGGCTCTGATGAGAGGGGAAATTGGAGTTGTGTGAGGCCGCGCTCCAACTTGAGGTTCTGCCATTGCATGATGCGGTTTCCTTTGGAGTCCTAAGGATAAATTAATGGTAATTCACAAAAATGAAAAGACCATCACAGAGAAAATAAAAGAAAGCTTGTGGAAACTCCCAGTTATCTATAAGGAGAACAAATGGGGTGGTGAGGGGGAACCATGCAGCTCCGTGGGAGTTTGGAGCCTTGCTCCTCACTGACATGCTTCTGGGGCAACCTAAGTACTTCCCAAATAAGAATATCTGCCCAAAATTGTTGCTTTCTTTTTAACTATGAGATATTTCATATTGCTTACCTGAATGAATATTAATGGAAGCTGAAAGAAGAAAAGAAAAGGAGTTTATACTTGTTCTCAGATAATTCCAACTCTGACCATATGGAACACTTCTCTATATGAAGAATAACAATGAAACATTTCAGGTTAAACCTTACAGAACTTGGGGTTAGTCCATTTTACGATGTTGAGAAGTTATTGGTCCATCAACAATAAATATATATGTATGCTGCTATGAGAAAAGAGATTTACTGACAATATGTAAGAATTAATACTGTAATTCTGAGTGAGGAATATTCCTTAAAATTGAGAAATAAACACTTATAAAACTAGAAGTAATTATGCTAGGATCCAATTATAAATTTGGGTCACAGACTACTTACCTAGTTCTAAAAATGAGTACAAGTAAGTGTGGCTCCTCAAAATTAATATTCATTGCAAACTGTTCATTCTAAATGCTGAAAATATAGTAATACGCAAAAGAACACTAGGTCTGTTCTCGTGGAGCTTATTTTCCAATAGGGATGGCCAGAAAAGAAAAAGATCAATTTATCTATCTATGTATCTATCTATCTACCTCTCTTACTCTCTACTCTCCACCTATCTATCTTAGGGTGGTAATATTTAGTGGATTTGGTTGTTACAGGGTCTCACTATGCAGCTTGGATTCATAGTGATCCTCCTATTTTGAGCCTCCCCAGCACTGGGATTATAGGCCTGTGCCACCACACCTGGACTCAAGTCGCTGGCTCATCCCACCCTGGGGGCAGGGCTGGTACTGCATGTCCCATGGGGGATCCAACCTAAGTCATTGTGTTTGCCTAAGCAGGCGCTTTAGTCTGCTGACCTATCTTGCCAGCTCCAAGCCCATTTATATAAATAAGACTAATTTTATATAAAGGAAAGGAAACTCACCAACTCATTCAGAGGGTGAAAGTTTTCATCCAATGAGACAACACGAGCTTTTACTGAAAAGAAAACATTTCCCATGAGACCACCAAACTCTTATGTTTTTAAATGTATTTGGTACCGCGTCTCACTATCACAGCTGACTCACAGTGATCCTGTTTTCAGCCTCTTCAGTGCTGGGATTACAGGCATGTGCCACCACACCCAGTTTCGGTGGCCAGCTCAGTGGGCCCAGGAGCAGGGCTGGCATTGCATGTGGTGCAGAGGATTGAACTCCAGTCCCTGTGTTTGCCTAAGCAGGTGCTTAGTCCATTGAGCTATTTTGCCGGCCCTGAGACCACCAATCTCTTAACTAGGCCGATAGTTTGGTAAGACAAACTATTAGAAAACTGTGATTATAGGACTTTGATACTCAAGAAAGGAAGGCTTTATTTTCAGTGTTTTTACTGTAGACCTGGTCATACCTGTCTGCCCTGGTTTGTAGATGGGTTTGTCTGTCTGGACAAAAACCAGACTCTCTTCGTTTTTAACCAACACTGTCCTCCGGCTTCTGAATTCATGAGTTGGTCCTTTCACTTCAATAGTGAGGAACATAGTCTGCTCAGGGGATGAAGATGGAGGCACCTGAAATAAAGAAGTGATGCTCAGAACCCGACTGGCCTTCAGTTCTGCTCCCCATGCCATGCCGCCTTCCTCTCTTGAGATGGAGCCTTTTAAACCAATCTCACTTCTTCATTCTTAGTTGGGAAAGTTGGGACGAACAGCAATCACTTCTGCTCTTTTATCAGAGGGAAGATAATGCAAGGAGGAGAAAATACACTAGGAATAGAGGTGATCATTGAGAACTACATCTTCACTTACATAGCTCAGACAATACAGTCTAGATTCATTTACAGTGTGAGCTTTGCCAGATTGATGTCATGTGATAAAAGGGTGTGGTAGAAACACTTGTTACGCTTATGAAAAAATTGTCTTTTTGGCACTAGGCTGCAAGTATCCTCTATGCACACAGCTCTAAAAAGAAACTGGACATCTGCCCAGGATGAGAAATATTGTGACAGAGTCCACCACTTATGACTTATGTTGAGCCTTGAC
>NW_004524864.1:1067796-1071136 GCF_000260255.1 Octodon degus
TTTTTTTAAAGGAGAAGTCATATTTTCATTGTGTCTATTGCTTTTTTTTTCAGACTGACGGAATTTTTCTTTGTTCTTCAGGTTAATTTTCAATAAATATTTGTCTCTCTTGGATGGAAGCATTTGTGCTGCTGTTTACTTTCTGCACTTAGTTGCTACATTTAGATTCTTGGGATTTAGAAATGTCAAGGTAAGTCTTGAGAAAGTTGGTAAGAATTGTACTCACAGTGAAGGCAACACATTGGAATAAGTCCGTCTCTGCCACCACATCATTGAAGAGACTTCTGTTTTCCCTGTTAGACTCCAAGGAAGCCTTTACTGTCACTGTCTCATTCAGTTGAGTCAGAAGGAGGCATGCCTTTTCAGGACTCCCAGCATGGAGCAAGGAGGGGACCAACACCATATATTGTCTGAGAACGGGGGAATCCAGTTAGAGGAGAGATAAAGAAGGGAGACATTGCTATCGACCACAAGACACTCCACAGTTGCTACAGCAGGAGAAGTCACACTGATGTGGAGGAAACTGCTGTCAAGTGGCATATGTGAGAGTCACTTCCCCTTTCTGTCACATGCCTTGGCAGTGAACAGGGGGCTCACTTAAGGATCCACAATATGGGAGCATCTGAATTAGAATAAAATATGTTAATTATATTCATTTACATTCTAAGTCTATTATACTTTAGGATTACAGTAAAAAGCAAGAAAAGTCTTAGGCATGTGGGTACCATAAATATTAAATTATAGAACTGTTATTAAACATATGTGTGCGTTCAACAACCTGTGCAAATTATAGAGCTACCACTTGCTTCTTCTTTATAAATACGGAATCAGAAGCTAGAGAAAAGTGAGCCATCAGTTTAGTCTCAGTTGTGCTTAGTGGCTAACAAAGTCTGCGTGTTACCTAACCATAGATGTTTGCATTTTAAATATTTGCTTTTCAACTCATGGCCAGAGAAAAGTTTCACCAAAATTGCCCTCTTGTGATTGAGTTTGGGTCTTGGTAACTTATGAGCAGGACAGAAAATTTCTCAATACCCTGACACATAATTAAAGTTGGCCCTGAAATTTTCAAACATTTTTGCATAGAACTTTAAAAATAATTAATGGTTTGACACTGTAAACCTCTTATTTTCAAGGAAACATATATTTTTCCACAATTTTAAATAATAGCAGAATATATATTTTAGTTTAATACACTTTACTTAGTAATTATCCCATAGAATCTTAAACATAATAGAGATAAGAGTAGTACCTATTCAAAAACTCATCAAAAATTATTTTGAAATGATCAGAGATTTAACATCTTTCTCCCTTTTCCTCCTTGAATTTGAATTTCCATGCCACTTACTAAATAGAAATTTCTCTTTTGTTTTGTATACTTTACACTCTTATGAAGCAATCTTTTTATTAACAAATCTCTATCTACATATATATGTGTAATATTATACTTGGAGATATAAATTTAGCATTCTTTAAAATATAATATGACTATAAATTTATAAATATCAAATATTTTTATGATTAACTTGTTTTCAAAATCACTGTTATACTGCTGATCAAAACAAAATAAATATATGTAACCCATACATACTAGGTGTAAAATTAAAATACTCTTAAAGCACATATTTAATGAACTGGCAGTCTGTTTTCTTCTCCAGTGAGTTTATCTGTACCAGGATGGATAGTAATTATTGCAAGAATTAAACAAAGCCCAACATTAACTTTGTCACAACTGTTAAGTTTTGCATATAAATGATAAGAATAGTTTCCATAAAAGATGTATGGTAGAAATGTGTTCCTGTCACCACTGTTTTTTTTAATGGGCATGAGCTCAGGACCATGAGCTTGCCAGGCAGGTTCTGTGCCACTGAGCTCTGTCCACAGCTCTTGTTACGACTTTTTGCTTACATGCTGCATAGCACTTGGTATTGTGTTATCAAGAATTGCTGATAGGCATCTGTCAGCTGATATGTCCTTTAACTCTTTCTTTATTTTTATTTGAACAACTTATCACTACCTTATCTGATAAAGATTTTCTCCTCTCTCATTTCAGTTCTTTATTTTCTCAACACCAACATTCCAATTTTTTTTTTTAATTTGGTACACTAGTAATTATTTAATTTCAAGGTAATATGTCATGGTAAGATCTAGTTGAAGGAGAAGTTTGGCTCCATTTTACAAAATAGAGTATGAACAAGTAAAAGAGAAGGCGAAGAAAGACAAACAGAGCAATCTCATTAGATCCAAAGAAACATGAGGATCTGAAAATTAATTCATTTAAAAGAAGTATCTATTTGTGATGCCCCTGAGAAAGGTTTTGCATGTCACCAACAAAATTTGAAATTTAGGGATACAGAAATACAAAGAGTTTGAGCAAAATCCTTATGACTGAATGAGGAAAGAGTAAACTACATTTACCAAATCTCATGAATGGAAACAACTTTAGAAATATGAAGGTGACAATTTCATAGGCAAGGCAAATGAATTATGTAAAAGACGCTGAAGTATGAGAAAAGACTCTTTAGGTTCAGGCTCCATGCCTGGTGTGGGACTTACGGATTTCCAGAGGTGGTGGCGTCTGTGGGCAGGAGAACCAGGAGGAGGAGGAGGAGAGCAAGATTAGGACGGAGGAGTCTGTTGCTCCCCATGCTGCAGGACCTGCCCTCTCCCTCACTCCCTGCACTCTGTCTGGTCCCACTCTTCCCCTGCAGCTGGGCTTTATGCTCCCTTCTGTGCAAACAGGAAGTTCCACCCCCACAAGTTCTCTAAACAAAGTTGAGGTCTCTGGACCTTCCCTGAAAGGGTCATAAATGGCTTAATTGTGGTCAAGGTTAATTCCTGCCCGGCTGGCCGGAATTCCTGGAGGGATAAACCATATTCCTGGTAGTGCTCCTTTTTTCTGGGATTTTATAGTAAGGCATCTAATCAGGTTTTTAACCTCTTTTCTCTCTCATCCCCATAAACCATTCACAGGGCCTGTATGGCTCTCCTCACGTCTCTGGTATGAGTAATTGGCAGGAGAAGCTGCACTTTAAGCAACACTAGCTGGGTCAGATGGTATTTCATTCCAATCGGTGTGTCTGCAAAGCCTCCAGCAGAGATGTCAGCCCTAATGGTGGAGTTTCAGAGTTCAGTAGTCCTCTGTGGAAATGCTGTTGGACCCAGCGGTCAGCTTTCACCTTAGGGATATTTACTGAATTGCAGACCAAGAGCCAGGCCCTAGAAGAGTGATAATAGAAACCAGTTTCCTGTTTTAACAGAGTGAAAAGATGAGAGAAGTATCAGGATTTCAAAAAGAAGCTTTGACTTATGGTACCTTCAAGATCTCAACTGCTGGGCT
>NW_004524864.1:1071331-1073286 GCF_000260255.1 Octodon degus
TATGTATTCATGCAGCTATTTTGTTATTTTTATCAATCCTACTGAGATTACACATTATGCACGATTTTAGAAATGAAATAGCCATGCATGTGCAAACATTGTATTGTCTCCTTACTGTGAGAACCTGAAAGAAAAAACTGGGATCTGAAAGGTACAATAGACACTGAGAAAAGGAAATTAACTTATTCAAAAGGAAAGAGTTACTGAGTTGAGGAGAAGCACAGGAGAGGGAGTGGGGGAAAGAGATTTATCTATATATGTAAGCAGGATGGTTTGGACAACTATACTGTGCATTTCTGCTGGTCTATGAAAAGGAGCAGATAATAATTTGTTTTGTCTCCTTTTTTCAATTGTTTGTACTTTTTTCTTAATTTTTTTCTTTCTTCCCATTTTACATTCATATGTTTGGTAATATGAATAACTGGTTGAAAGACACCACTATATATTACAACAAATACTGTGAAATTCATAATACTGTGCTAAGTGAAAAAAAAAAAAGAAGAAGAAGAAGAAATAAGAAGGCCAAAGAAGTAGGAATGCACAGAAAAGTCTTTATTCTTATGGGGGCTAAAATCAGACAATACCCCCAAGCACTACAAAGCAGCCAAAGATCATTATTAGAGAAGTTCAGGATTCTATGAAGGCAAAGAGGGGCCAGATTTGGGGCCTTGAGAAGGAGATCTGGGGGAAAGCAAAAGTAAAGTAACATCAGAGCACGAATGGCGGTTAGTAGAGGAAGGAAGAGATGAAGAGATGAAGAAGGCCTAGGGCCTGATGCATGCAAAGGCTCAGGGGGTAAGACTGGTTTGGACAAGCTTCAGTGAGATGCACACTATTTGACATGGAGGATACGGCCAGTTGCCTTGATGTGTGAAGAAAGCTGGCTCGACCTGGGATTGAATTTGTTGACACTCTTAAAGTCTTTGGGGGAGTAGTTGGTTGTGATTGACTACAGATTTATTCCCTGGCAAGTTTGCTTTTACTGAAGTTGGGAAGAGTGACAGGCAGGAAGCCACCCCTGAGGCAGGGAGAACTGCAGGAGCTTCTGCAGTCAACCAGGTGAGAGTTGATGGCATTTGGAACAAGGACATGCATGCTTGGATAGGGACGAAGTTGCACATTTATATCATATTTAACAAATCATAAAGAATTAAAAAGGGGTTTTAATTTTTTAACTGGTCACTGAGTAAATTGTGCTTTCTGTCACTGATTGAAACAGAGGAAACAGATTGGTAGCAGCTGAAGGAATGACAGACGGGCCTGGACTAAGGATGATGGGGAAGATGATTTCAGAAAGTGCTAGCAATCACAGGAAGTGTAACACTTAACCATAAAGTGAAGCCCTTATGCCACGGAATGCAGGCTAATAAGCAAGACATGGCTTGAAGTCCTGAATCATCAAAATGCCCCACCTTTCAGATGAGAGAGAAATGCTTTCTCTGTTAGTTGAGTCTCTGTATTTTGAGATCTATTTTCTAGCAGTTAAGTCTGTATCCTAAGTTTCTCTTTCTTTGTCACAACCTTTGTCTCAATCACTGGCATCCTTAACTTTGAGTGCCTGGGTCCCCACAGGAGTTACATGGCAAGAATGTGGTTGCAGAGTCACACTGAGAACAGGCTGTTGAGCACGAACCCAACTTCTTGTTGGTCAATGTTAAAGTAACCCACATGCAGCTAAGCACTGTCCCTGTCCCTGTCCAGTCTTCTTGTACCATTCAGAGATTTATTAGTCTACTGGAAGAGGGATGTCCTGGAAATAAATGATAATATTCAAAATATGATGTAAAGAGAAAAGAGGCTGAGATAGAGTCACAGAAGCATCCTTGTCTAGCTGATGGTTGGGTAATGTAAGGCACCCTCTTCTCATCAGAAATGACAGAAGAGGAGAACCACAGGAGAATGGGCAGGAGGTGTCTCTGACACCCAAGGCAGGGACCATTTTAACCAGAATCATA
>NW_004524864.1:1079641-1083140 GCF_000260255.1 Octodon degus
TTTTTTTTTGTCCTGTTGGAGGTGAGTATTCTATTGGCATCTAAATACTATAGGTGTTTGATTTCAACTAAATGATCTAACACTGTGTAGCAGTCTACAACATTAGTGGGTTATCCTCAGAATGTTTGTATTTTATTTTATTTTATTTTTTTATGTTTGTATTTTAGAACAGTCAGTTGTTTTAGTCCTTTTCACTACTATAACAAGATATCTGAGTCTAACAGCTTTGAAGAACTTACAGATATTTGCTGCTAGACAGGTGAGGTAGAGAAAATGAGAAAATAAAGGCCATTGCAGCAAAATAAGTCAGCAAAATACTGGAAAACATGTGGCCTGAGGAACAAAGAACTATTTGAGAACTGAGAAAAACTTCAGGATAAGGAAGTGCATGGGGTGGGGGAGGGATGGGATATAGCTCAGGGGCATAGTGCCTGCCTGGCAAGCGTGATGTTGTGAGTTCAAGTCCTGATACAAAAAAAAAAGGTAAATGGGGCTTAAAAATAAATAAAAATACTGTGGAAGGGAAGAATCTGTCTAAAGGGAAGGAAAAATGGATGAGGAAAAGGACAGGGTGAGGGAAGAGGTATATTTACACATGTATGCAAGATGGCTTGGATAATTGTACTGCTGATTTTTGCTGGTCTACTGAAAGGAGCAGTTTGTGCTTAATTTTTTTCTCCTCCTTTTCAATTTCTTGTAACTTTTTTCTCTTTTTGTTCTTTTTGCTGATTTTTGCATGCTTATGTCTGGAAATCTAGACAACTAGTTTGAAGACAACACTATGCAATACAACAACCATTATTGAATTCCTACAATTCCATGGTTGTTTTGTTTAGTGAAATTCTGTGTTGTTTGTATTTTTTTTTACTTTTTACTATTTTTTTATTGTTTTCAAAAATAAGTAAGATAAAAGATTCCCTTATATTGTAATAGTGGTTGCCAGGAACTGAATGTAACTTTTCTAGTTGTATCATTTGTAACCCTAGTTGACTTCCACTGCAAAAATAGGACATTTGAATATTTGTTGTTGGAGATGACAATGAAGGACGTTTCAGCTGGTTGTGTATTAACCACTTTCAAACCTGGCTGGTTCATTTGGTCATGTAACCATATTCTTCCAATCTGAGAGTGTCCTGGCCTTATCTTTGCACAAATATCTCAGATGGCAACTGGAGTTATGAAGTCTGGGCAACATGCATCCGGGTGCTCTCTGAGATGCTCTCAGTGTGCCCTCCTTTATGCTATCAAATATTTGAATGGATAGAGATAAGGCATAAAGAATTCTCAAATAGTTTCTACTCTGATAACATATTTGCTACAGTTTTTCAAAATTATTAAATTGCTTGTGTTTTATCATTTCAGTTAAAAATCTATTTGCTTCTTTCAGCTTCTAAAGATGACTAATATTCACAGGTAGCCAACTTCACCAGACCTTACATTGTTAGGCAGAACAATTCTTTCCTGACCTGACATAATTTGCTACAACCAATCAAGTTTAAAGGCTGTGTTTATGTTGACATACTTGGAGGCATATAGCAGTATTTTGATTGATGCATTTGTGCTATGCAGTTGCTAGATCAAAGAATTAATACATTAAAAGTTTTTTTTTTTTTCAGAACCGGGGATTGAACTTGGGCCCTTGTGCTTGCCCGGGAAGCACTTATTCCACTGAGCCATCTCCCCAGCCCCCACTGAAAGTTTTTATAGATATTATCCTGTCAACTTTCTAAAATGAATTCACCAATTTACCTTCTCCCCAACAATTCTTAAGAGTAATTTCCCACAATTTGATCTTGAAAATTTAACAATTTGATAAAGGGCACCATACACATATTTTGTTTTTTGCTTAACCACGTGTTGAACTCAGGCCCTTACTGTCCTGCTACAATGCTATATATGATTAGATTTCTAAATTTCTGTGTAAAAATATGCAATGTTTATTCCTATTTTTTAATATTTTTTTATTCTTCATATTCTGTAGGTACTTAAAATTTAACATATCAATACATAATGGAAAATACCTGTTTCATGTTATGTCTAAGATGTTTGACATTCAGACAGTGAGGTTAAGCTTAACTGCCTATGTTGTAGGGTAATAATATCACTAAGCTCCTTTTCTGGAGGGTTAACAACTCAAATTTTCAGACCAAAAATTAGAGAAAAAGAAGGGCTTCAAGGATAGCCAACATCTGGCCCTAGCCTTTCAAGGTCAGTGAGGACTCAAGACATAGGAGAACCTATACTGCAATGTTATGTAACTCAGTGGTGTCCCAAATTTTCTTACCAAGGAGATTATGGGGCCACAGAAGAAAGTGATAGATTATGTAGAGTGTGCCTAAGGAGAGTCACAGGAGAGAAAACATTCTTTTAGGCTTTCACAGAGAGCACATTGGTCAAGCAATGGCTGACTCATCCACATAGCTGATACTGACAGAGGATCTATAAACTGGGGTACAGAGTTTCAGGGTAAATCCTGAGGGGATTTAGTCCCTACCTTCTCTGTCCACCTCTTGATCCCCTTCACTTTTTTTTTGGGGGGGGTACTTGGTTACATAATGTTTACGTTCCTTGTGTGCAGCTAGTGCATATAAAAAACACAGTTTAATTCCTTTTCACCTCCACTTCCTCCTTTCTCTACATGCTGATTCCCTTTTGAGAAAGACCTATCTCCCTACTTACTATTATCTATCTTATATTTTGCTCTTTATTTATTTTTGCTTCTTAAATAGAGAAATCACGTGCTATCTAAGCTTGTGAGTCTGATTTAATTCATTTAACATTAGAGTCTTGAGGTGCACCTACAGATGATTCAAGCTTATCTTTCTTTATGGCACAGTGGTCCTCCACTGTGTTCAAACACCACATTTTCTTTTTTAATGTATTTGGTACAGGATCTCACTATGCAGTTAGGACTCATAGTGATCCTCCCGTCTCAGTCTCAGCGCTGGGATTGCAAGTGTGCGCCACCATGCCTGTACTCGTTGGCCAGCTCAGTGCATCCTGTGGGTGAGGCTGGCACCACATGTGGTGCTGGGGATTGAACTCTGGTCCCTGCATTTGCCTAAGCAGGCGCTTAGTCTGCTGAGCTGTCTCGCCTGTCCAAACACCACGTTTTCTTTGTGTTCATCTGTTGATGGAAATACAGGTTGCTTCCCAGATTTAGCTATTGTGAATTGTGCTGCTATAAATAAATATGACTATGCATATACATATGCATGGATCACTGTAGTTTGTCTCAAACTCCTTGGGGAAAAACCCTAGAAGGGAATAGCTGGATCATATGGAATTTATAGTTTCAGTGTTTTGAAGAATTGCTATACTGAATCCCATCATGTTTTTACTACTTTATATTTTCATCAACAATGTAGGAGGGATCCTTTTTCTCCACAGTCTTGCAAGCATGAGTTATTTTATTTCTTGCTGATGGTCATGATTTCTTTCTTTCTTTCTTTCTTTCTTTCTTTCTTTCTTTCTTTCTTTCTTTCTTTCTTTCTTTCTT
>NW_004524864.1:1085000-1090912 GCF_000260255.1 Octodon degus
TGAAAGAGGTTGATGAGGAGGATGATGACGATGGGCTCATCCTTGTCGGGGAGATAGCGAGCTCGAAGCCTGTGATTTCAAATATTTTGAATAGAGTTAACCCGGGTTTGTATTCAAGGAGAATAAGGAATGGCACACTCAGTTGCTGTATTAGGCCTGCTTTCAAGCCTACAAGTCAACGCTACATGAACTCAACATCAAATCCAGTGTCTGCCTCGCCAGTAAATTTTCATCCTGAATCTAGATCTTCAAATAGCTCTGTTATTGTTCAGCCTTTTTCTAAACCTGTCAGTGTTTTTGAATTTATAGTCAGTTTAGAGATATATAGGCTATTATTTATCAATATGGACAATACCTAGTTAGAATTTCAGATTGTCTCATTTATTGGAATCATAGTCAGCATCAGATAATGTCCACAGCTTTGTGAAATCCTCAGCTAGTATCCAAACTGCAGATTTTAGCCTTATGGCACATACCTATAATCCTAGCACTCAGGAAGTTCACGTGTTTAAGCCCAAGTTAGTGAGAACTTGTCTCAAAAAATGAAGAAAGGATTGGGAATGTAGCACAGTGTAAAGGAACTGAGTTCAATCCCTAGCACTTCCCCCCAATCCCCAAACAAAACAAAGAAAGTAATAACTACAGGACTTAAGTATCCAACCTTGTGGCTAGTGAGATAGCTCAGCAGTACAACTCCTACCTGGCAAGTGTGAGGTCCTGAGTTCAATCCCTAATACCCTAAAACAAAACAAACAAAAAAGTACCCAACCTGTTAACATGTTAGGAAATATGCTAAAATTGGATACTGTACTGAAAACTATGCTGTAAAAACATGAATAAAAAGGCCAGGAATATAGCTCAGTGGCACAGAGCCTGCCTGACAAGCGCAAGGTCTTGAATTTGATTCTTGGTACCAAATTTTAAAAAAAGTATTATCAGTGAGTTTTACATAATAACAAAGCATATAAAGTTGCTAATTTGGCCAAGTGTTCTTCAATTTTACTTATTTATTTATTTATTTATTTATTTATTTATTTATTTATTTATTGGATACAGGGACTTACTATATAGTTTAGCCTGCCCTGGAACTCACTATGAAGCCAAGGCTGACCTTGAACTTGACCTTCCAAGTGCTGGTATTACAGCTGTGCACTACACACCTGGGTCTGGCTAGGTATATTTAATTGGGAAAATTATTGAGAGGTAGTCATGACTTCTTATTTTGAACATACATCTTCATAGCCTAGTTTAAAAAACATTAATGAAAAGTATGAGATAATGGCAATAATTATCATTTATTGTGCTAAATGCTATATATAAATAATCTCATTTAGTTCTCGAACATCCCTATGAAGTAGGTGCTATTATTTCCATTTTATAATTGAAGAAACTTATAGAGGTTAAATGATTTTCTTAAGATAACTTGCAGATGTTGGATCTGGGATTTCAAATTAAACTAAACCAGAGTTTAGATGAATATAAATGTGTACTTACAAATGCTGTGGATGAATGTATATGTTTTAAAAATAAAGCTTTCCTTAGTTAAAAAAAATAGAAATTAGTAGTAAAATCTTCTTAGCTATCCTGAATATGTATGTTTATTTTTTCTTCAGTTTATTTCTCCTTTCTCTCATCCCAATGGCTCATTCCTTTTAAGCAATTTTTTTCCCTTTTACTATATCTATTGTACCTTTCAGATTTTATTTTCTATTTCAGATTCTTACACTAGGGAGACAATGCAATATTTACACAAGTGGATCTGATTTATTTCATTTATGAGTATAACCTCTAGTCACATCCATTTACCCATAAGATGCTCAAGTTTATCTTTTTTTAAAAATTTATCTTTCTTTATAGCTGAATAATACTACATTGTATAAAAATACCACATCTATGTTATCCATTACTCAGCTGATAGGCATTTGGGTTGTTTCCAAGATTTAACTATGAAAAGTTGCACTGCTATAAACATGGGTGCACATATATCACTGAGGTATGATGATTCCAATTCTTTCAGAAGAATACCCAGAAGAGGAATAGCTGTGCCAAATGGAGCCTCTAATCTTAGTTTTCCGAGGAATCTCACACTGACTTCCATAGTAGCTGTGGATGGGAGTTCTACACTCCCATCCACAGTGGAGAAGGGTTTTTTTTTCCCCACAGCCCCTCCAGCATTTGTTATTAGTTGAAGCCATTCTTTCTGGAGTGAAATTGAATTTCAGTGTTGTTTTAATTTACATTTCTCAAATGACCAACAGTGTTGAATATTTTTTCATATGCTTATTTGCCATTTATATTTCTTCCTCTGAGAAGTGTGTATTCATCTCAGATGCTCATTTTTGGATTGGGTCTTTGAATTTTGGGTCCTGTTTTTTGATTCTTTATGTATTCAGATAGAAGTCATTGGTCTGAGGGACTGTTGGATAAGATTTTTTCCCCCTCAGTTTGTG
Source organism: Octodon degus (assembly GCF_000260255.1). Taxonomy (NCBI): domain Eukaryota; kingdom Metazoa; phylum Chordata; class Mammalia; order Rodentia; family Octodontidae; genus Octodon; species Octodon degus. Next base: position 1,087,451 of record NW_004524864.1, read on the forward strand.
GGTTTTCTTCTCATTTTGTTGGTTTTCTTTTGATGTCCAAAATGTTCTCAATAGGAAGATTTCTGAGTTGTTGCTTCTTTGAAGTATTTCCACTGGAGTTTGGTTTTTGTTCATGAACTCTCTGCCTATCCATATGTCTTCAAGAAATCTACCTATTTTTCTTACAGTAGATTTAGTATTTTTGTCTTAATATTTAGATCTTTAATCTATTTTGACCTTAGTACATGGTGATAGATACACATCTTGTTTTAGTTTTGGGCATATAGAAAGCCAGTTTTTCTGGCACAATTTGGTAGAAAGGCTATCTTTCTTCTAGTGAATATGTTTTGCCCCTTTGTCAATGATAGGGTGGTTGAGTATGTTTGTAGTAGTGTCTGCATTTTCTTTCTCTTTCTTTCTTTCTTTCTTTCTTTCTTTCTTTCTTTCTTTCTTTCTTTCTTTCTTTCTTTCTTTCTACTTGTATGTATTTGGTACAGGGTCGTGTTATGAAGCTCAGGCTTGTAGTGATTCTCCCTGTTTTTAGCCTCCCCTGGGCTGGTTTTACAGGCATGCACCTCCCCTCCCAAGTCTTGGTGGTTTGGCATGCTCAGGCAGGGGCTGACACAACATGTGGTACTGGGGATCGAACTTGGGTCCTTGAACTTGCTAAGCACATGCTTAGACTTCTCCAGCCCTGCATTTTTAATCTGTTGCATTTATACTCAGGTCTGTTTTTATGCCAGTATCATGCTACTTTTTTTTTCACAGTAACTTTGTAGTATAATTTCAACTCAGGGATTGTGGTGCCTCCTGCCTTGCGTTTGTTGACCTGTATTGTCTTTGCTGTTTTAGGGATTTTCTGGTACCAAATGAATTTTAGGAATGTTTTCTCTAGATCTGTGAAGTACACTAATAGTATTTGAATTGGGATTGCACTGATTCTGTACAAGTTTTTGGCATATGGCTATTTTCACAATGTTGGTTCTTCCTATCCAGGAACAAGGAGTATCTTTTCATTTTTTGGAAATTCTCTTCACTCTCTTTTTCAGAGTATTGTAATTTTCACTATATAAATATTTTACTTACTTTTCTAGATTAATTTGTAAGTATTTTATTTTTTCAATGCTATTGTGAAGGGTAATGTTTGCCTAATTTCTCTCTCAGTGCGTTTGTTGTTTTGTACAGGAATGCTATTGATTTTTTGGGTGTTGACTTTGTATCCTGCTATGCTACTCAATTTGATTATTAATTCTAAGAGTCTCTTGGTGGGGTTTTGTGGGTATTCTATGTAGAGTACCATGTAATCTGTGTATAATAATTACTTAGCTTTTTTCTTTTTCAATTCTTATTCTTTTTCTCTCTCTTGTCTAATTGCTCTAGCAAATGTTTCCAGAATTGTATTGAATAGGAACGGTGATAGTGGACAACCATGTCTTGTTTCTGATTTTAGAGTGAAAGCTTTCAGATTTTGGCTGTTGGTTTATCATTGATAACATTTATCAGATTAAGGTAAAGACCATCTAATCTAATTTTATGTAGGGTTTTTATAATGAATACATGTTGGGCTTTGTCAAATGCTTTTTCTGTGTCTATTGAGATGTTCATTTTTTTCCTTTGGCTCTGTTGATATGGTGTATTACATTTATAGTTTTGCATATGTTGAACCATCCCTGTGAGATATGCCTGGGAAATATCTCGCATGTCTATGGTAGATAATTTTCTTGATGATTAGCTTCATTCTATTTGGTAATATTTTATTGAGTATTTTTGCATCTATGCTAGTTAGGGAAATTGACCTATAGTTCCCTTTTTTGGTTGAGTCTTTCTTCAGTTTGGTATCAGTATAATACTTGCCTCCATAAATGAGTTGGAAAGAATTGCTTCCCTTTGAATTTCATTGAAGCGTTTCATGAGTATTGACATTAAATTATCTATAAATTTATTGTAGAATTAAGCTTCCATCAGGACCTGGGCTTTTCTTTGTTGCTAAGGTTTTTTTTTTTGGTTACATTTTCAATTTCATTAACTGATATTGGGTTATTCAGAACTATTATTTCTTCTTGATTCAGTGCTGATTTCATATATATTCTAGGAATCTGTCCATTTCTTTTGTGTTTTTCACCCTAAGAGAGTAAAGATTTTTAAAGTAAGTATTGATGTTCTTCTGCATTTCCACAGGATCTGTAGTAATTTTACCTTTTCATTCCTTATTGCTTCAATTTCAGTTTCTTTCTTTCTTTCTTTTTTTTTGGTGAAGTTGGGTAGGACCTAATCAATTTTATTTAATCTTTCAAAGAACCACCTCTTTGATATATCAGTTCTTTGCATTGTTTTCTTTGTTTCAACTGTATTAATTTCTGCTCTGATATTTATGATTTCCTCCCTTGTTTGGGCTTTGGGCTTGACTTGCTCCTCCTCCTCCTCCTCCTCCTCCTCCTTCTTCTGGTTGAGCTCAAGGACCTTGCAATTGCCAGGTAGGTATTTATGTTGCCGTTTCTCTTTTTCTAGAAGCTTGAAGTGACACATTAGGCTATTTATTTGTTCTTGTTCTATTTTCCTAATGTGAGAGTTCATTGCTACAAACTTCCTTCTGAGGACTGCTTTCATTGCATCCCATGAATTCTGGTAAGTTGTGTTTGAATTTTCATTGGATTGTAGATATTGTTTAATTTCATCTGTGACTCATTGGTTGCTGAGAAGGGTGTTATTTAATTTTCATGTGTTTATAGAATTTTTGCAGTTTTTTTGTCCCTAAATTTCAATTTCATTGCACTGTGGTCAGATAATATGCATAGGGTAATTTCAGTTCCCTTGCATTTACTTATGGATGCTGTATGGAATTAGTATTTAGTATATTTTAGAGAATGTCCCATGTGCAGCTGAAAAGAATGTGTATTCAGATGTTGGATGGAACACTCTGTGAATGTCTGCTAAGTCCATTTGTTTAAAGGTTTGGTTCAGTTCTGCTACCTCTTTGCTAATTTTTTGTCTAGCTGATCTATTTCTTTCAGACAATGGGGTATTAAGGTCCAATTGTGTTATTGGTTATTTGGTTTTTCATGTCCTTTAAAATTTGCCTTATAAGGGCCTGGGAAACTGTTCAGTAGAATAAGCATTTGCCTGCAAAGCCCAGGGTCCTGAGTTCAATCCCTGGTACTGGAAAAATAAAAAATAAAAAAATAAAAAAAATAAAATTTGCCTTATATAGTTGGGTGCTTCCATATTTGATGCACACATATTTATGATTGTTATATCTTCTTAAAGTTTTCCACTAAGAAGTGTGTAATGACCTTTTTTTTTGACATCAGTTATTTTTATTTTAAAATAAAAGAAATAAAAACAATGGTACAAAATCTCAAAACAAGATTTTAGGAGAGTAACACGGTTAGTACATTGTGTACTGTTACTGCCAAAGTAGTTTCTCATATTACAAGATATAGGCAAGAAATAATAAGCAAATAACATAGGTACAAACCTCTTTTT
>NW_004524864.1:1092767-1097129 GCF_000260255.1 Octodon degus
ACGAAGTTCCGATTCCTCCAGGTGGGTGTTGCTTGGATCTGGCTGCTGTGCTCCACTTCTTTCTGCTGCAGCCCTTAGAGTTGAACCCTTTGTGTCACTCTGGGAATATGTTCTGCTCTTGAATCAGCTGGGTGGGTCTTGCCTCTAGCCTCTTTGCAGGGAGTTCTGCTGAAGGGTTCTGTGCTGGGCCTGCACTCTGGGTCTGTTCAGGATCCGGCGGGCCCGGGTCATCTCACTCACTCACCGGGCCTGTGTTTTGGGTCTATTCAGGATCCCGCAGGCTCCCGGTTGTCTCACTCCCGACCTTTTTTTTTTATGATTTCAACTTTTATTACAGGTTGGGAACAAACCAACAGCAGCGAAAAGTTGACCCCACCCGAGACCGGTCCTTAGCCGGGGGAAGCCGCGCTGAGATGCCTCGCTCGGCCGCAGACTCAGAACCGCACTTGGGCCCAAAAGTGCATCTGCTTGGTGGTGTTGTTCTTCATTCCGGTCTTGAGCAGCCACTTGGACTTCATCCTCTGCACTTACTGCATGTCCTGCTCCCGCACCAAGGCTGCACCTGTGCTGCCGGTCCAGCCCAGGGCCCTGTACTGCTGGAGCACCCTGCCCACGGCTTCCTGAGTTTTAGCCACAGCCACAGCTCTGGACAAGCCAAATCGCTGTTTATAGTATCTCATCAACGAGCGGTGGCCCACTCTGGCGCCCGAAGGCAGAATCAGCTCCATGCTCTCATCATCGTATTCCAAGTTTTTTTCTGAGGGCACCTCCTCCATCTCGTCGGGGTCCTCCCCGGCTTTGTGATCTGGGTAGCTACTCCTAAAATCATAGAAGTCTGCAAATTCCAAGGCAGCGTCACCATCTGTGAAGAGCTTACAGTGCCTTTTGTCATTCATATGGGCCTGCACCACTTCCGTGGAGTAGAAGGATCTCCCTTTCTCATTGCACCACAAGCAAATCTTCTGGACACCAACTTTTTCTCCCAAATATTTAATTAGTCCTTTAAGATCAAAAAGATATTCTATATTAGGAATAAAGAAGCTGTGGACTTTAGTCATGTGCGCCACATTCTTCACAAGGGAGCTTGAATGATGGGAACAAAACAAGCAGTCCGTTACAGGGATGGCTCCTTGGGGTGGGCTTTCCCAGGCTTCTCCCTCCTGGGCATCCGGCCTGTCCAAGTCATCCACAGCGTCATTATCTTCCATCTCCATTTCTTCCTCAAAATCAATATCTTCCCAATCTTCTTCATCCAGGTCCTCTTCTTCCTCCTCCTCGTCGCTCTCCTCCCTCTGCTGCTTGGCCAACTTCTTCGACTGCTGTTCAAGCCACTGCAGCCGAGGAGGCTTCTCCCCGGGGTCTCGTTCGTGCGCCCCGTGTCCCCCATCAGCCGTGGACCCGCCGCATTCCTCTGCGGGCCCAGAGGACGCCTTTTTGGGGGACACGGACGGCTGGGCCTTGATGACCTGCTGGATGGCCGCGTTCATGGCGTCCTTATTGACACTGTCCATGCCCAGGCCCTACTCCAGGTTTTTCTTGTTCATCATCTCCACTCTGCGATTCACCGCCTGCATGGCCTTCTTCTCTAGCTCCACGTGCCGCCGGGACCTGAGGTGATTCTCGTAGGCGTTGAAAGAGGCAAACGTCTTACTGCAGACGGTGCAGTAGGTGGCCGTGCTCCTGCTCTCCTGCTCTCCTGCTCTGCCACAGCCCACTGCGCATGCACTCACTCCTACAAGCCTTCGGCGGTGACCCGGGCCATGCCCACCACCTTCCGCCGCAGGTTGTAGCGCTGCCAGTCCGTCTTGTAGTGGGCCCGCTGCATCTCCGCGTCGAGGAACACCACCTGGCAGCTGATGCAGGTGTACGTCGCCATCGCCGGATGAAGCAAGAGGCGCCTGAGCCACGAATCTAGCAGTCACCTTTCTGGCCCAAGAGAGCGAAAAGCCCACGTGCCTGACTTCCGGATTTGCACACTCTGTAATGACCTTCTTTATCTCTTTTGATCATTCTCGGTCTGAAGCTGACCTTGTTTGTGAACAGAATAGCTACCCTTGCTTTTTGTGTGTGTTCTTGGTGCATGAAGTATTGTTTCCTATTCTTTGATTTTCAGTCTATAAATTTCCTTTTGAGTTAAATATGTTTCTTGAATACAGAATACTATTGAATTTTGTTTCTTGATCCTCTCTGCCAGTCTGTTTCTTTTAACTGGAGAATTGAGGCTATTTACATAGATGGTTATAACTGATATATATTGGCTTATCATTGTCATGTTATTTTTCTGGTGTTGGTTCCTTACTGTTCTCCAGTTTTTAACTGCTTGTCCTTTGTTGTTGCTTTTATACCTTCAGTCTTTTTATCTTTTTCTAGAACATCTGTAGTACTCTTTGTATGGTTGGTTGGCTGGTCATGAATTTCTTCAGTAGTTCTTTGTCATGGAAGTATCTTACTTCTCCATTAATTCTGAAGGATGGTGTTGCAGGGTTCATCAGTCTGGGTTCCAAGTAATTTTCTTTCAGGACTTGAAACACTTTACTCCAAGCTCTTCTTGACTTGATGGTTTGTGTTAAGAAATCTGTGATTCTGATGGGCTTTCCTTTGTCTTCTCATGTTTCTGTTTGTTGTGCTGAGGCTTTTGGCTTGATTATTGTGGAAATCTTTTTCTAGTATGGAGACTTATTTAATTTGTGTGTCCTTTTCAGTGTTATCTTGTGGGAGTGGCTAACTGTTGACTTTTACCTTTGTCCCATGATCCAAACTCCTCCATTTACTTGAAATGATTAGATTCTTTGGCCTAGTACCTAGATTTCCAGGAATGGGCCACAGTACTTTTAATGACTTCATGGTAATCCAGTTATTGGCATCCTAAGAAAAAAAGTTATGTCACCTTGGCTGGAATAATAAAATCAGCATCAATTATAGCACCAAATACAAACTGAATATGGACAAGCCCTAAGGACCTATAAAATGCTACCCTTAACTATAGGAAAGAAATCTATAACTATAGAATAAACAGTGAGACAAATGAAATATTGACCTACTAGCAATCTACAGCAAATATCTGCTAAATAGAACAGTTTTATCTCTACTAACAATAGAACAATATTCAACAGCAGTAGTGTAAAGTTAACGAGCTATCTAGAGATTCATAAAGCTTAGTAGTTTACTACTAAAGAGAGAGGGTGGGGAACTAGAAAACAAAAGAATTGAAAAATTAATCAATGAAGTCTGAGGAGAAGAAAGAGAGAGGGACTCCTCCAAAAGAATAGAAGAAAATTCATAAAGATTTGTCACAGGACAGATGAAAGAAGAAGAAAAAGAGAGCAAAACAGGAAAAAAGAAAGGAAGGAAGAGAAAAAAATTGAAGAGGAAAAATAAAGAGAGAAAAGAGACTAACAAAAGGGGGAAAAAGAAGTCAAATAAAACAAAACAAAAGAAAACCCTCTCTCTACTGTCCAGCAAGCACCTGCTTGCTGATGCTATTTTTGTGATCATGGCTTTGTAGTATAATGTCTCTAACATTACTCCTTTTGCTCAGGACTCTTGGCTCTTCAGGGTATTTTCTAATTCCGCATATTTTTTTTTCCTGCACAGAACTATGTTCATCAGTAGTATGGGAAATGGAAACAACAACAACAACAACAACAACTCCAAAAAACCCCAGAACTCTACCATATTCACAGTAACAATGAAATTGTACAACTTGATGATTAAAAACATTCCTGTTTAACAATCTGCCTGTTTAAGGACTGCAAATAAAAGCACAGCCATCAAGTTGGAGTTTCCTTTGGCCATTTCTTTGTTCTTACTATTAGAATGTGCATGCTGTATATAATTCCTCATGTAGATCAGTTCAGTGAACCATCTGATCCAGTCATAGGAACAGAACTCAGTCTTACCTGAGGAGTATCTACTGTATCGTTAGCATCCAGTGTCTTTGAATATTTTTGAATCAAGTCTTCATTCATAAAAACCTGTTACATTTTTAACCCCTTGTAGGAATTTCTGAAGAGAGAAGGGAGAGGCCAGGGAAGAACCCATGGCAGGAAAGGCAGAAGCCAGCCTTTCAAACAAAGAACAGGAGCATTTCTTCTTGGTCAGAGCCCCTCTTCCAGTCACCACCCCAGAAGGAGAGTTAGTGACGAGTCTGGAATACATCCTTGAGTAAAGGGGGACTCAGATGAATTCGGTTGGCAAAACTGTGGGAGGGAAGCAGAGTGAGGGCTGGGGCTGTGGACACACACCCAGCCTTCAATGGCAACATCAGACCCCCAGGGTTGGACATGAACCCACCTCAGCGCAGAAGACAAAGAAAAATTCATGCATGGTGGTGTACACCTGTAATCCCTGTACTTGGGAGGC